>NC_048302.1:138681042-138701824 GCF_013100865.1 Trachemys scripta elegans
GGGGGGGTCACAAATCCCCTTGTACTTCTGCATCCTAAGGGCCAGATGCTGAGCCCCTCCCTCACGCGGAGCAGTGCCGTGTTCCACACGCAAGTCACAGAATCGGAGCAGTGGGGGCTGCGAAGGGTCCCCTGCACCCAAGACCGGGCCTGCCACGGGACTCACAGGAGCCAAATGAGGAGTAACAAGCTAGACAATGTGCAGAAGAGCACGAGAGTCTAGCCTGAAAGTCCCCAGGGTCCCCAGACAGGCTGCACACGGTCATAGCAGTAAGCGATGGAGGACACTGGCTCAGTCCCCCAGCTCCCAGGGGCCAGTGCAGCGTGTTCCCGGGCTCCGGTCCAGGCCGGGTTTAAAGTCTCACCTCTTTCCCTGGGGAAAAGGATGGTTCTGTGGGAATCCCCGGTTCTGTTCCCTGTGTGACCTTGGGCCAGTCACTCGGCCCTGCCCTGCCTCCCGGGCGCTGGGTAGAGAAATACCCAAAGCCTGCGAGGTGCTCATGTACTATGGAAATGGGGCCAGCTACGCGGATCCTGGTGGCTGGAGCTCGGCAGCCCTGGGCCTGTGACCCAGCAAGCTGGCGGCTCCGCTGTCCGCTTGTGACGTCACAAACGGCACGTGGGGCTCGCGGTCTGGATGGCAGCTTAGCAGCTGCTGCTGGACTCCGGGGCACACAGCAGCCCTTGGATTTCTTCCTTCTAAGGCACCGATTCCAAGCCGTAAAGGAACGGACCAGCCCAACAGCCCAGGGAGGAGTCGCTCGAGGGCACAGTGCCTGCCAGGGCTGCCCCGGGTCTGTGCAGCTCAGGCCCTGACTCAATCTAGCCCTGAACGATGGGCCCAGGAAAGAGCAAAGGGCAGCAGATGACACAGGAAGCAAAGCGGGGGGAGACCCCAACCAATCCCACACAGGCCAGCCCACACCGGCCAGACTGTCAGTGTCCCATACAGGCAGCTAGCAAGGGGCACGGGCCTGGCCTCGGAAGGAACTCCCAGACCTCCTGTGTTTGGGGCACCATGTGCCTGTTGCTGGATCTCACCCGGAGAACCTGTAGGCAGCAGTTCCAGCACGAAGAAAATCATAGACCGATAAGACTTTACGGCCAGAAGGGACCATCGTGCTCACCACCCTGACCTCCTGCGCATCGCAGGCCACAGACCCTCCCCCGCCCGCTCCCGTAACAGACCCAGAGCGAGAGACGCAGGGCGCATCTACACTGGAGCGAGAGGTGTAATTTCCCACACCCACGTGATGCTGCCAGGCCAGGTGCCAGGTCATGCCAAGGCCCCCATGTCTCAGCTCCACACTGACCGTTGCACAGCTGGGCTCACTAGTGGGTTCACACTGCCAGGAGAGAGATGAGAATTCTAAGGAAGTGTCTCGTGTCTGGACTCTGGTGAAAGCTGTGAGTTGCTGCCTGCATTGATCTCACCTGTAATACCTGTGTTCCATCCGGGTGGGGTGTGAGCCTCTGTGACCATATAAATCACCACATGGGAGAGCGACTCTTCTTCAGACATTGTTACACCCCTCCCGAAAGAGGCGACCCATCCATACCAGATGGGCTCTGGTTGGATTTTACAACTGGCACCTCCCCACATCTGAAGTGAGAAACCGTCAGCAAAAGGATTAAAGATTCGTATTGTCCCACTTTCTGCCCTGTGCAGATGAGACTGTCATGGAGTGTGGGGGAGTCAGGGCCATGCACCCCTCTTCCTGAGATTCACCGTGACTCTCAGCCAGCCAGTAAAACAGAAGGTTTATTAGACGACAGGAACACAGTCCCAAGCCAAGCATGTAGGTACAACCAGGACCCCTCAATCAAGTCCTTCTGGGGGGGGGGGGGTTAGAGAGCTTAGACCCCAGCTTGGGGTTCCCTGCATTGCACCACCCAGCCCAAGACTGAAAACAAAACCTCCTCCAGCCACTCTCTCCCCACTCCCCCCAGCTCCTCCTCTCCTTTGTCCAGTCTCCCGGGCAGAAGGTGTCACTTCTCCCAACCCCCCTCCTGGCTCAGGTTACAGCTCAGGTAGCTTCCTACAAGGGAAGTCCCCCATCCCCAGTGCAACCCCCCTGCAACATTCCCAGGTCAGATCTGCCCCGCTCCCTGCTCCGCTCCCTGCCCCGTCACAGAGACATGCAAGTGGACTCCTCCCATCTGCAGCTCAGGACAAATGGAAGGAGGGGGATAAAACCCCCAGACTGTTAAGGAACTAAAGATCTCTATGTTGCTTGGACTCTGGTGGGCCAGGTTTCTAGACGTAAGCAAGAGATCCCCAGGTAGCCATAAAGGATACGAAGTCTTGCTTATTATAAAAATCTCTATTACCATTTGAAGCCTAAGACTGTACCTCATTTGTGTGTGTATGTTACCTGCTTTAACCTTGTAGATAACTCTCTAGCTTCCTTTCCCTATTTAACACATCTTCATGGAGTTTATTACAGGATTGGCTACAAGCGTCTTTGGTGTGAGAGCTAAAGCACAACGGGCCTGGGGTACGTGACTGGTCCTTTGGGATTGAGTAACCTGAACATTGCTGTGACTCTTGGTGTAAGGGACAATGGTGCACAGAACGACGCTCAGCCGGGTGGCGAGACAGCCCGGAGTTCCCAAGGGACTGGCTGTGACTCCATGTTGAGGCTGTTTTGGTGCCTGAGCAGTTTGCACTTGGTGCAGTTGGTTGGTGAAATCTACGTGTAGAACTCACAGCCAATCAGGAGTTTGTTCTCCGGGTTTTAACAGCCTCAGGGCCCTCACGCTCTAGTGTCACCATCGGGAGCGTCACAACCCACACTCGCTCGGATCGTGCTAGCCTGCTAAAAATAGAAGTGTAGCGCAAGTGGGGGGGCAGGCTAGCTGCCCCGGTACAATCTTCTCTGGAACCCCAGGGGTGTTCTCCAGGCAGCTGGTCCACTCCACTGCTCAGGCTGCGGTCGCTTCACGTCTGTTGTTCAGCACAGCGACTCGATTAGAGCTGGCGCTGGTATGTCTACCCGAGCAGAAATTACACCTCCCTCTCCTGTGCAGACCTACCCCCAGGCAGAACAGGCTGTACCACAGCCCCGCACCACAGCCAACAGTAAGCATTTCTGCAAGATCTAACTCCTACACACTCAGTTTAACAGAGCACGTAAGATCATCGGCAGCAGTGACTCGCAATAATGTCACACGTCCAGTCCTGGCTGAACCTAAGGACTGAGAGCAGACCAGCCTTGGCCAGTCCTGACAGACACAGACCTAGAGTAAAATTCAAAGGGGTCTAAATGAGTTAAAGCCAATGTCACCTTCCAAGCCCCTCAATGTGCAGACTACACCAGTTTAGACCCAGTTCTCCCATCGGATGACATGTAAACAGAGGATGCTGGCTCTCTGTCCCAGACCACTGGTGACCCCAGTAACACCCACCCACCCAGTCACTAGGAACACGGCAGCACACAGCCCCCAGTTCCTCCGGGAGCTGAAGGGAATTCCTGCGGGGAGAGGTCATCAGAGGGCCTGGGCCCAGCACCCGCTCGCCTCTCCTCCTTCCTGTGCCCTCGGATTGACAAAGACGGCACCACGGCGTAGCCAGGCCCGGCGCCTGTATTGCGCAGGAGCTGTTCGAACTGCTTACCAAGCAAGCCGAAGCAACGTAATGAAAACGGGCAGCAGTATCTTCTGGACACAGAGGTAGAGGAAGATGGGTGGAGACAGGGAAATGAGGAAGATGACCAGAGCTCGGAACAGCTCATTGAGCAAGACTTCTGTGATGGGCAGTGTAGATCAATCTCTGATAATTTTCATATGACTTTACATTGTGCCTCTTCATATAACCTTGTGGTGGGTCTACCCACGTGTGACCTCTGTTTTCATGGGACTTTGTATCAAAGCCTCATTTAGAAACTTTGCATTGCCCTTGGTATAATATTATAGCCCCTAAGGATAGAATAAGATAGAAGAAAAATTTCTTTTTGCTAGCAGTAGAACAAGAGCTTCCCCCCACTCTTAATCAATTGCCCTGTTGAATGAATGAGGTGTGGATGAGCAAGGCATGGAAGGCAGCACCTCCAGACAGCCTCAACTGTTGGAGAGGGGCTGGGAGCCAGACCCAAGGACAATAAAACGTGTCAAGTGGGCTCAATAAAGACAAGCAGACATATCGATGGCCTCGGGGGTTAGAAGCAAGCACCTTCTTTTGGAAAGGTTTCCGAAGAAGTGGGCTGTAGTCCACGAAAGCTTATGCTCTAATAAATTTGTTAGTCTCTAAGGTGCCACAAGTACTCCTGTTCTTCTTCTTTTGGAAACACCCTCTTTGCAGCATTGGAACAACACTCAAAAGAAAGCAGCACAAAGGACCAATGGACACAGACACAGAGTTTGAATCTGGTCTAGATTTGCATAAGAGAAAAGCTGCTATAAAAGTGAGGTGTCTTGCAGAGGACCCCGGGTCTCGTCTTGTCAAGCTGGGAGCATCGATCCGGATCGGCAGAAGCCCGGCTCCACCCCCTCCCACATCTAACTCACCTGGCCAGTGAAGTTAAGAGGAGCAACTAATTGGTAACAACAAGACGGAGTGTGTTTGTGTGTGTGTGAGTGTAAGTGTAATATATTATATGCATATGATACAGTGTTAATGAATACATGTATTACTAATAAATGTGGCGTTTTGTCTTATTCCCCCTGAAAAGATCCTGTGCGGTACTTTAAGTACAACAGCAGCAGGGCTTTGACGCAGACGAGGACGGCTGGTAACACCTTGTTGACTAAGACGACCCCGGGCAGGAAGAGGGAGAAGAGAAAGATGCTGCCGATGCGGATCAGGAAGATGAAGATGATTGTGGCAGCAAGGAAGCACAGCACGCTCCTGAGGCCATGAAGATGCCTCTTCCGACGGGATGCATGTCTCAGGGCCTCTGGCCTGGGGCCTGCTCGAGTTGTGGCTTCTCTGCAGACCCGGTGCCCATCCTGTGAGCACACAAGGAGAAGAAGCCGTGGTGAGGCCTGAGCAGGGAATGGGGAAAACGAACGGTTCCTCGGGACAACGCTGCTGCTTTCATGGGCGCGACTAAGAGTTCATGGTTCTATTGCCAGCGGAGCTGGGGTCACGCTGTGCTGGGCACGAGGCCAATGCAGAGGCAGCCAAAGTCTTCCCCAGAGATCTGCCAGGCTAAGCAGATGGGAAGCCCATGGTAGGAAGGGTTGAGGACAGCAGATGATCCCATACAAGTCCCTCTGTGCTCCGCATTCACCAAACCTCCTGCTTCACAGAACCACAGAGGTCAAAGAGGGGAAAGGCCAGTTGGGTCCCATCCTGCCTATCTCCCCTGGGGCCGGTGCAGGGTTGTTCCCTACGGGACACCTCCCAGAGTTGTGTCCAGTCTGCTTTACAATTCCCATCGCAGCCCCTGAGCGACTGCTCCTCGGCCTGATACAGCTCGTGCCAGGACAGGTCTCCTGAGTTCCAGCCAGACTCTTCCCTTTCTCCGGGCCCGACTCTGATCTCCTTTGCACCAGTGGCACTCCGTGGCCCACAGTGGAGTGACTCCTGCTTCACCCTGGTTGTAAGGGAGGTGAGAATCAGGTCCTTCCTTTCCTTCAGTTCCTCCTGCCTCTACCCCTGTGAGTCACGCTCAGCCATTCCTTTCCACGCTGGTGATCCCAGCCTTCCAGTGTCCGTCGATTAATGTGGTGTTCTCCCACCACCCCCCCGTCATCACACAGCCACTCTGTCCTGGTTTATCCCTCGCGCCACCCTCCAGGCATGGCTCTTCTCAGACACACACCCCGCCTCCAATTTGTCCGTCTCTTTCTGTGAACACGGTGCCCGGAACTGAGCATCATAATTACAGTGTGGTCCCCCCAGACAGTCTCCAGCCATGGCTCCAGCGACTGCTGTCCTATCGCAGTGCAGACACCTGTCCGCCGGCATCCCTAGGTTCCTATTGCCGGTCGTGAATGGCTCCTGTGTCCGGACCAGCAAGAACCGCGTCACCCAAATACTGTTGTACAACTAGCTGAGGGCCCAGTTTGCCTTCCCCTGAAGCAGTAAGACTTGGCCATTGCCAGAGGCAGGCTCCTGGCCCAGGTGGCCCAATGGTCTAATCCAGTGGGGCAAATCCTACAGAGCCACTGAAGATTGTCCCTGTGTAAAGGCGTCGGCTTTCGGGGGCTAGGAGGGGACGGCCAGACTGGCTTTGTCTGCGATTCCCAGAGCAGGGAGATGCAAGCAGCCCCATGCAATAGCCCAGAGACCTAGGGCACCGGCAACAGAGCAGTGAAACCAGAACTTGCCTCCAGCTTGGACCAAAGGCTAATAGCTCAGCACCAATCAATCCAGCCCTTCCCCTGCCTCTGCTCCAGCCCTCAAGACCTGCGACCCCCGCGTGGCTCGCCAGCGGCACTACCACTCCTGAGCCGGGGCACAGCACCGGCATTGTGACACGGCCCAGCGCTGCCCAGGCTGCCTTCGGCTGCTGTCACAAAGAGCCGGGCGGCGGCTCCCGCTCCTGTGAGACCGACCACTCCCCGTTCAAAGTTCAGCAGCACGTGGGCAGCAAACGCTCCCACCTCACCGCTCGGGGACTCCACGTACCCGTCACCAGCCCTGTCCATCCCCTTCCTCTCATCTCCCTCCCTGCCTCACTCATACTCTCTCCAGGCTCCCCCGTCTCCTCTCGCACACCTGCCCCCCAAACGTCCATTTCCCTTTCCCCATGCAGTCTCCTCTCCTCGGTCTCCCTTCCACATTTCCCTGTCCCGCCACAGCTTCCTCTCCATAGACCCCAAGGCTGCAGCCATCTTCCTTGAGGGCAGCTTGCCTTTGGACACATTAGAGACAATGGGGGAGACAGTGGCCATTTTGTTGGGATCCACTAGGCATAGCTACCAGGTAACTCGGGAGAGTGGAAGGCCAAAAGTGCCGATAAAGCTCTTTTGCTCTGGGCCTATCTGTGAACCACAGTGACTCCATCTTGGGAACTCTCACCTACTTCTATGCTAACTGCTTACATGCTCTGAAGTAGGCTGAAGCAGAAATGTATTGGTCAGCATTTCTGGCAGATGGCTGTAGTTTCACTCATATTAGCAGAAATAATAGAGATAAGGAGGGAACAGAGAGAAATAGTTAGTTTGCAGCCGCTTTCCCATATATCCCCAAGGTATTTAGTGCAAAGGGTCAAGGGATGTACCTTGTTCTCCCTTCAAAATGACAAATGTATCCGCAACAGATGTCTCTTGTATCCCCTTCCCCAAAATAATATATGTATTCTGTGTAACCTGTTATCTATAGGTCAGCATAATGACGTAAAAAGGATGAGAACTGAGTTGTTTGTTACTGGTTATAAAAAGGGCCTGTTCGGCCATGTAAGGTGTCTCTCTTCTGGCATGAGTCGAGGAGCACCCTCTCAGCTGACTGACAAATAAAGGACCTGGTACCCGTCTTCTTGTCTCTCCGTGCCTCCTTGGTGTAATTAGGTAAGCTCCGGGGGGAAACGGGCCCTATTTGGCCAACAATTTCAACAGCTCCTGCAAAGGCCTGGAGAAAAAGGTGGCCATCCTGACTGAGGGCATCCTCTGGCTTCACCCCCCGAGGCAGTAATGGGTGATGGCAGCCATTTAAAGTAAGGGCAAAAGGAGACTTTGAAAAACCCCACGTACTAGCCCAGAGATGACTGTGGATCGTGCGACAGGAGTGAGTCTGGCCGAGGTCCCGTGAAAAGGGGCCACTGGCTGTGTTTGAAGCTTGTTCTTGCCACCTCGTACCCCCCCGGAGGGGCTAGTGAGGTGCCCCGAGTTGAGGCGGTGGCTCAGTGGATTAAACGCATCTTTAAACGGGGAGATGTGGCTCATCTTGCACCTTCCGGAGCAGATTCTGCCAGGCGACTTGTAGCCTGATGTCAGGAGGGGCTGGCAGTCAGGCCTGCTTGGTCAGTTTCACGTGCCTCGGATTAAATGCATCGTTTCATTCACTGAGTGTCTGTTCGTCCTCCCTGACCACGCCGGGTGCAACAGCACGCTGCAAGCCCAGAATTCCTGAGCCTTTGCACGTTGGTTCCCCAGGTAGAACCAGCTAATTTGCTTATCAGGTTGTTTAATTTTCAGCCAGGCCTTGGTAAGACGTCCATGTTCCTTGGACGTCAAGGTACGGTCCAGCGTGATACCGTCCTAGCGACAGGCGCTTTCGGTCCTGGGCCAGCCCATGTCCGTTCAGGCTTTTGTGCATTACAGATGGGAAGTCGCTTTTTAGCACTAGGTTTAAGTCTCCCCCTTTCACAACAATGGTAGGGGCACAAAGCGGGTCCCGTCGGCTACCCCGGCAGTGCCCCACCTCCGTAGGGGAAACCCGAGCCGTAACTAGCCGGACAAACCTTTCAGAGCGTTCAAGTGACTGCTGCAGGGGCCATGTTCCAGGCCAGGGTCCTGCAGTTCCCTCCTGCTGCAGCCAGTGTCCTGCAGGAGAACAAAGCTCCCTGCGCCAGGCTGAGGGGAGCGGGGGTGTCAAGGTAGCAGCACCTCACCTCCTTTTGCACAGCTGTGTGGTCCCCAGTGTGTCCGTTGGTCCCTATCACTGTTACCCATTCACTGTGCGAGTCTCCTGCTGCAATGCGCTGGCCTCCCTTCAGCCCCCATGTGCTGCCCGCGGGGCGGGGCGCGGGCTGGCATATCCTGGGCCCGTAGTGGAGGGAGGGCCCATCCCAAAGCAATACTCAGGTGCCTTGCCGACACCCGGGGGGCTCACGGGCCCACCCCTCCTGCTGCTCCGTCAGGTTCCCAGACTCACTGTCTGGGTTTCTGCCACCCCCCAAGCCGCGGTGTCAGACTGAGCCGGGGAGAGGGCTGGACTCCATTGTTAATGACGGGCCAGGACGCCGCCCATGTCAATGGCAGTGTGACGAGGTGGTTTGGCCCCTTAAGCGTAGTAGGGCCTAGGGCTCGTGCCACCCTGCCCCATGGTGTGGCCTCTTTAAGGTTCGATACCGCAGGTGTAACCCACACACCTCCTGTGTGAACAGTCTGACTGAGCTCTCCCCTGACATCTAGTGGTGAGCTGTGGAAAAGGACTTCAAGAGCTGATCTCGTTTGCATGGGCACACCCACCCTGCCTCGGTGCTCAGCATGATGGGATTCCTGGCCCAAATAACCACGTGTGGCTGGTGTTGGATCCCCAGTCTCGTTATTGGGGCAGGAGTAATAAAGGGGTGTTATCCTTGTTGTGTGAATCGAGGGCAGCAGAACTGTACCTGGCATACCCTGATGGAGAGACTCACCCTCAGCTGAATGGCACTCGCTAGGCAGGGGACATGGGTTCCAAAGCCATATACACTTGTATTGTGGGGCCTGTTTAAGTGTCACAGTAACATCATTTGGTGTCTCAGCTCTCCATGGTATAATGAAAGAGCCAATTTAGACTCAATGGGGGGTTCTGTTACATGCTGTAGAAAACTGAAATCAGCGATATCTAGGTTTAAGTATTAGACCTATTCTGGGACAGTGTCTGTAGTGCAAGGGACTGCCCAGTGTGCACCAGCAGTGAGGCTCCCCCGAACTGCTGAAATCACCGAGAGCTGTGTGAAGTGGGTCCCTGAAGACATCTCGGTGAGTGGCCAGCAGGACGGCTGGCAGAGAGGGTCAGAGCAGAGCCTCACTGCTACACTCAGACTCGGTGCTTGCGAGAGGGGAAGTGTTGCCACTTAGAAGCGCCCGGGGGGCTGGTGTGTAATTGTCCCAGGTCACTGGGTGGGGGCTGGAGCCGGTTTTGTGTTGTATTGTTGAAAAGGAAACTGGCCCTAGATACTGAACCCGGCCCTGGTTGCTGCTGGCTCCACCTGGCAGAAGGGTCACACCTGGGGGTGGGGCTCTGTCCCATCGACACGTAGAGGGAGATTAATGAGTCTGCTCGACAGCCTTCGCTAACGGCCACATGGGTTTTAGCTCATGCAGTCGAGGCTCATGCACTGAGCTCCAGAGGCCCCAGGTTCGATCCCCCCAATGATGACCGGGGTCTGTCAGTGTTACAGGCATCTAGGAAAATGAAAGGCAGCTATGGGGAGAGATGAAGTGGTCCCAGGAGGAGAGTCTGTGTTTGGGGAAACCCTGGGCTGCTGTTCCTTTAAAGGCCTGGGCTCCCCTTCTCCGAGCCAGCGCTGGGGAAGGGAGCAGTCTATATTCTGCCTCGGGACATGGGGAGACGGCAGCAGGAGACAGCTGCCTGCTGAGCCCAGGGACGCTGGAGGTGGGGACCAGCTGAAGGAGAAGCTGGCTGAAAGCCCCCGCTGGCCTGGGGCGACGCGCACAGCCCAGCAAGGGGAGCTGTGGGCCAAGCAGGAGGGCCGGGAAGAAGACCCTAGCCCTGAAGGGGAGCCCTTTCGGGGAAGCTGTGTGAATACGCAAGCCAGACCCCCGGAGAAGGGGAATAGTGGTTAAAGACTCAAGAGGTGAGTGATTTATTTCTGACACCCCCCCTCTGTCCCCCCCTCTGCGCGCCCCCCCCTCGCTCCGGGGCCAGCCAGAGGGGCTGGGCGAGGGACTCTCCGCCCCTGGAAATGAAGACACCAGGGCACGTGCAGGCCTCAATGCTGTATTGAGCTGGAGCAGGGCCGGGCGGGCTCGTGAGCCAGGATCTCGCTCAGCCACTGCAGACAGAAGAGGAGGAGCAGGGCTGAGAGCAGGAACTGGACGAGGAGCAGAGCGGACGGGAGCAGGCTGCTGAAGAAGACATGCACGGCCGCGATCAGGAGGGCGGTGAAGAGGACGCCCACGTAGCTGGTGAAGACGCATAACGCCAGGAAGAGAACGATGCTCAGCAGCATCTTGAGCCCGTCGAGCAAGTCTCTCAGGACCCCCCCGGCGTAGTGGGGCCGCCTGATCACCCTGCGGCAGGGCCTGGCCATTGGCTGCTGCTTCTGAGGAGACATGGCGCTGTCCCTGCGAGGGGGACACAGCGGGAAGGCGGGATCAGACCCCCACAGTGCCAGTGGGGAGCAGCCTCTCTCTCTGGGATGCTGGGGTCATCACCCCTGATAACACAGAGCTTGCGCCAAGCTAAACATGGCCCAGGCTCAGTCTTCAGGGCCCAAGACAGTGGAGGGTCAGGAAGGTTTTCATCTTGCACGCGTGGCCAGGTGCATTGGTGGAGTTGGGTTCACCGTGCTCTGCAGCACGGTGCATTGGCCACTGGCAGAGGCAAGATACTGGACTGCCTGGTACTTTGCCCTGCTATTGAAGGAGGTAGAGGGCACATTAACGACATGTATTAATTAATTGAGCCTCACAAACCTCCCCTCGAAAATGCAGTGGGTAAGTGTTATTATCCCCTTCTGATAGATGGAGAAACTGAGGCACGGGGCAGGGCAGTGACTTTGGCCCACGGTCACGGAGTAATAGAAATGTAGGAATGAGGGGGATGTCGCCCAGGGAGCTGGAGACCTGCTAGTCCAGCCCCCCGCATGGAGGGAGGCCCAAGTGAACCTAGACCATCCCTGACAGGTGTTCATCCAACCTGTTCTAAACACCTCCATTGATGGATCCCACAACCCCCCTTAGACGCCTGCTCCAGAGCTTCACTCCCCTGAGCGTCTGACGACTTTTCCCAATCCCTGACCTAAATCTCCCTGGCTGCAGATTAAGCCCGTTACTTCTCAGGGGGCAGGAGGGATAGCTCAGTGGTTTGAGCCATGGCCTGCTAAACCCAGGGCTGTGAGTTCAATCCTTGAAGGGGCCACTTAGGGATCTGGGGTAAAAATCTGTCTGGGGCTTGGTCCTGCTTTGAGCAGGGGGTTGGACTAGATGACCTCCTGAGGTCCCTTCCAACCCTGATATTCTGCTTCTAGTGGACCCAGAGAACAATTGATCCCCATCCACTTTATAACAGCCCTGCACAGATTTTCTCAAGACTAACCATGGCCCGTTTTTTGAACCTTTCCTCACAGGTCAGGTTTTCTAAAGCTTTTCTCTTTTTTGGATTCTCTCCATCTTTCTTAAAGTGTGGCCCCCAGACCTTGACACAGGACTCCACCTGAGGCCTCCCCAGTGCCAAGCAGAGCAGGACAATTACTCACAGGGTGAGTAAGTCACTGCGGCATAGAAAGACTCACCTACGAAGAGCGATGGGAAAAAAATGGGATTGTCACCTTAGAAAGGAGATTAATAAGAGGGGATGTGACAAATGTGTATAAAATAAGGAATGGGCTAGAGATGGTAGATAAGGAACATCAGTTCTCCCTCATAACACACAAACAAGGGGACAGGCAATCAAATGAAAAGCTGGCAAATTCAAAACCAATAAAAGGATTTTTTCCCCGAACAACATGTAATTAGCCTGTGGAACTCACTGCCACAGTAAGTCCTTGAGGCCAAGAATTTAGCCAGTTTCAAAAAGGGGCTGGACATTTATATGGAGAAGAGGCATACTCCGAGTGACCCTAGCTGATGCTAGCTCAGCTTCTGGAAGGGACATTAGACCTCGTGCTTCAGGGCTTAAACCAATCTCTGACTTTTAGAGATCAGGAGGTGGCCTTCATGGGGAGCCCATCACCCCACATCTGCTACTGGGAGATCCTTACACCTTCCCTGGCCCCTGTCAGAGCTGCCTGGCAAGATGGACCTCGGATCTGATCCCCTCTGGCCATTCCCGTGACTCCCCGTCCCCTCCGTGAGCGCCAGACCAGCCGTTCCCAGCCAGTGGGTGGCGACCCCTGGGGGGCAGGAGACGCTGAGAATGTTACTCTAATCTAACGCAACGAAGACTTCCCCCCGCCCCGCCCCTCCCTGCACACCCCTCCCGAAACGCGCCCAGAGCGACTCCACGGCTTTCGCACTGTTAGCGGCGCTACCGTTTTCACTCGCCCGTTTGCAGTGAGTGTAAGGGGCTCACGGACATGTCTGTGGCCAGTGGGAACCGGTTGCAAAACACTCCCCTAGCCCTGCTCTCCAATTCCCGCCCGGGGAAGTGGGGTCAGGCCCTCCGGCACTTCACTAGCGCTTGGTTTAGAAAAGGGTCTTTGCTGCTGAGCCGGGTTCCTTTAGCGCCACCTGGCCCCAGCTGTACTGTCTTGCCGAGGGAGGCCGGGTATTTCCCACGATTCTCCGGGAGGAACCCCCTCACCTCCATTGCCTGTTGCAGCAGCAGCCAAAATACTTTCCAATCCCCCTCCCCGCCTTCACCTGCTCCATGAACCCTCCGACCCTGGACTCCCCCTCACAACGCGTTTTGCCTGGTCTGTGCTGACTGCAGGCCCGTCGAGGCTGCCGGTTGGTGGCCATTGCCGGGGGGGGGGGGACCCCTACCCTCTAGGACATGGATGGAGACCCACCACTCTTCCCCAGGGGCCGCTGAGCAGTGACCGCTGGGAATGGCGTTCCGTCCTGGCCGCCCCCAGCCGTGTGTGAGCGCTGAAAAGAGAGAGAACCAGCACTCGCCTCGTTAGCGGCTCAGCGTCAGGTGTGATCCTGGCACATCCCCGTGCCCTGGAGGTATCTGCCACACAGCTTCACAGCCGCCCCTCCGCCATGCCTGGCAGCCCGAGGGCACTGAGCTGGGGGCACGCAGCCAGCCCATTTGGACAGGCGTCTGCTGATGTCATAAACAGGACTGGCTGGATCATTTCCCTCCAGGTAAAGCAGCAACCCCCCCCCATAACTCAGGGGGTGGCCCTGGGCAGGACCTCGCGGTTCTTTCTGGCCCTCGGCTGCCACGAGCCGCTAACGAGCTCTGGAAATGGTGGCCTGGGTAACTTGGGGCTGGGTCTGGAGCAGCTTCGGCTGGGTGCTCTGTGCTCTGACCCCCCCGGTCCCTGGACGGGGGGTGGCCGGGAAAGAGCAGCGTGTCTGGCTGCGGGCGGCTGGTCTGTTCCCATCCGGGAGGAGTTAACTCCCGGGCTGTGTGATTCTCTGCCCCCATTCAGCTCCAGCCAGGCTTTGTTCCCCTGCTCCTGGACCTCCCCCAGGGGAGAGCTGGACCCAGCACTGCTGGCAGCCCAGGGTGGACTCCCAACGTGTGATCCCATGTTCCTGGCCTGACACACCCGCGGCTGCCTCCCTGACCGCACGGTGCTGGAAAACACCACTGCCGACATGGCAGGGCCTTTGGAACGTCCACCGGGCGTCTGGCAGGTGCTCATGGGAGCTGTGGGGAGGCCCACCAGGCTAGCGGGACGCTCATCCCAACTGCCAGGGGGGAAGGAGCCCGGCACTGATGGTCGCTGGCCCAGCACAGCCCTGCAGCTGACGTCCTCCAGGGAAAGCGCTGTCCCTGCAGCACACTGGGGCCGTGCCCAGCCCGGGGCCTGTGAGGGGGAGATAACTGGGAGGGGTTATTCATAGACCCGGGGGCGACAGGGCCAGAAGGAATCACCTCGCCCGACCTCGGTCTGACACAGGCTGCCCTGGGTTCATTCCGGCAGAGCTCTCCGAAAACCAGCCAGCAATGGAGAGTCCCCCACAGCCTGGTTACTCACCCTCCTTGTCAAAACTGCACACCTTGTTCCCAGGCTGATCCTGTCTGGCTGCCACTTCCAGCCTGTGCTGGGACAGCCTCCCCCCCGCCCAGTCAGGAAGGGGTTAACGGGCTCCTCTGGGCACCGTCGGCCCAGCCGGCGCACCAGTGCGGCCTGGCCAGCCTGGCGAGGCCCGGCTCCTGGAAGGAGGATCCGGGCCCAGGCAGGGCGGCACGCTGCAGTGAGCAGAGCGAGAGCGTCGGGCTCCCTCGCCCCGCGGGGCAGGGCCGCCTCCCAGGACGGCTGCCGAGAAGCCCCTGCCACCTGCCCCCCGGGAGAGCCTGAGGGACCGTCTGTACTTTGGGTCCCTTTTCAGAGCCAGGCGCTCAGCTGGGCCCCTCAGACCCACGGGGGGAGAAGGGCCCAGCCCCTCACACAGACCAGTCCCCGTTTGCCGTGTGGGGAGCACAGGCTGGGCCCGGACCGTCAGGGGTTGGGGGGGAAGAATTAGTTTGCTTTCTGGGCTGCTCTTACAGCCAGCTGTGGGGAGCTGCGTCCCTCGGACCCAGGGCCCCACCCCGAGCCCCACACGGCGCTGCAGTGATGTCTACGTCCGGGCATGGCGTCTGGGATAAGAGAGGTGCCCACCCTCACCCCAGGGGGCACCCTCGAGGTACCGCCTATCACACTGCCCTGGGTTCGTTTGTAGTTTTGTCTGCTAGAGTGAAGAGCCCATTATTAAATACTTGTTCCCTAGGCAGGTACCTACAGACTGGGATCAAATCACCCCTGAACCTGCTCTTGACTGCGCTCCCGGAGTCTGTCACTATCAGGCAGATGTTCTAACCTTCAGTCACTCTCCTGGCTCTTCTCTGACCCCTCTCCAATGTATCCACCTCCTCTAGACACTACACTGGAGAGCAAGCAGTTCCATGACCCAGCGACCTGCCCGTCTGCGGGAGGGTTCCCCATAGCACCCCACTTCTAAACGCTTCCCGGGGGATCATAGACACGTCGGGCCCAAGGGTCATGTCCAGCCCCCATGTGCTTAGACCCCCCAGACGGGGTTTGTCCCACCTGGGGTTAGACACCTCCCATGACGGGGATCCCAACCCCCTTGGACACCTGGTCCAGGAGCGTGTGGCAGCTTTTCCTACTATCTGACCTAAATCTTCCTGGCTGCAGATTAAGCCCATTGCTTCTTGTCCTGCCTCCAGGAACAATTGATCCCCGTCCTCTATAACAGCCCTCAACATGTGAGACTGTTACCAGGTCCCCTCCCCCTCGGGCTGCTCGTCTCAACACTAACCAGGCCCAGCGTTTTCGCCTGGCCGCACAGGGCAGCTTTTCGAAACCTTTTCTCCTTTTCCTTGCTCTGCCCTGGACACTCTCCAGTTTGTGCACATCCTGGCTAGAGTGCAGCGCCCTGCACGGCACACGGGGCTCCAGCTGAGTTCTCACCAGGGCCGCGTGGAGCAGGACAGTTATCTCCTGCGTCCTACATACAGCCCTCCTGTGAATACACCAGTGATGGGGTGTCCACCACCACCCTCACGGGGTGCAGGGCCAGTGAACTCCTGGAGGAGGAGCCAGGGAGCGGGGAATTAATTAGACATTAGGCTCAGCTGGGCAGGAACAGGAGCCTCTCTAAAGCCAGCAGCTGAGAGCAGAGAGTGGGATCTGCGGTCACGCCCCGGGAGGGGGGAGAGGAGCGGGGGGCTAGGGAGAGCGGGCTGTGGTCACGCCCCGGGAGGGGGGAGAGGAGCGGGGGGCTACGGAGAGCGGGCTGCGGTCACGCCCCGGGCGGGGGGAGAGGAGCGGGGGGCTACGGGGAGCGGGCTGCGGTCACGCCCCGGGAGGGGGGAGGGGGGCGGGGGGCTAGGGGGAGCGGGCTGCGGTCACGCCCTGGGAGGGGGAGGTTGGCTGACAAACCCAGAGAAGGCTCAGGGGAAAAGCCGCGAGGTCTGGGATGGTGCAGACCCTGGCTGCTGACAAGAGGGTCCCTGAGCTGGAACCCGGAGCAGGGAGTGGGCCCAGGGTCCCCTGCCAGCCACTGGGGAAGTGGCACGAACCAGCCCGTGGAGAGTGGCCTGCCTGGGACAGTTCGTCTTGGAAGACTTTTTACCCCGGAAGGGGAGGACCGTAGTGCCCTGGCTGGACGGCCAAGTCCCGAACAGGAAGCTGCAGCTCCTGGAGCAAAAGGGGTGACAGGGGGAGAGAAGCAGGCGGGTGGAGAGACGGGGGGGGGGGGTGCAGCACCTGGAAAGAGCTGATCCCCAGAGCAGCCGGGGGAGGTGTCCCCAGCGGTAAGTGGACCTCGTGACAACACCCCAGAATAGATTTGCCTTTTTCACAACTGCCTCAAGTTGTTGACTCATTCTCAACTTGTGACCCACTACACCCCCAGCCCCTTTCCAGCAGTACCACCACCTAGCCAGTTATCCCCCAGTTTGGAGCTGGGCATTTGATTTTCCCTCCCTAAGCGAAGTACTTTGCACTTGTCTTGACTGAATTTCATCTTGTTGATTTCAGCTCAATTCTCTCAATTGTCAAGGTTGTTTTGAATTCACATCCTGTCCTCCAGAGTGCTTGTAACCCCTCCCAGCTTGGTGTCCGCTGCCAATTTTACAAGCACACTCGCCACGCCATTAGCCAAGTCCTTAATGAACATATCAGACAGTACCGGACCCAGGACTGCCCCACTAGACTGTCCCGCGGGACTGCGTGAAATGCAGTGGAATGGTTTCTCGATGCAGTCGCTGCCCCACATGGCGGCCTGGCTATCTAGGCCCCATGACGCTGTGAGTGGACCGTAGGAGTCAGCCATACTGACCATTACTGGGCACTATGCCGGGCGGGACCGAAACGCTGGGGCCTGTTGGGGCTGGGCTCAGATTCCGGCGATGATTAGGTGAGACCAGGCTCCGAGGTGAGTGCACGTTGTTATCGTGTGTATCCAGGGGCTGCAGGGTCCTGGGCGCTGTACATACCCCAACACGCCCCATACAAGCGAAACAGACAAAGAGCAGGGGGAGGGGCCCCCTCCTAGCCAGAGAACCTGGCCCATGTCTGGCTCAGTGGGCCAGTCTCCTGGGTCAGACCCGGGATGCCCACCCGGCTTTGGGGCACTGCTGAGTGGTAGCCAGGGGGCAAGCACCCTCTGGATCCGCGTAAGAGGGTCCCTGTGTTCCCCCAGATGTGGCCACAACCTCCTCAGGGTGGCGTTCTGGCCGGCCCCCTACAAACAGGGCCGGGTTTGCCCAGAACCAGCCTGTGAACAGGACTGAGGGGCAGGCAGAGCCCTGCAGGGTGGCCAGGTCTCCAGCAGCGAGGAGGCAAGGAAAGCCAGTCCCTCCACCCGGCTCTCCGGACGGACAGCCCTGGGGAGAGCCCCCTCTCCCCGGTGCCATGCGCGTGGTACCCCGCCCCCAGGCTTAGCTGAGACACAGCAGCCTGGGCATGAAGGCGAGTGGTACTCGAGAGAGGGGCAGAAGAGGATGGTGGGGGTGGGGGGATGTGGTAGGAGGGGGAGGGGCAGCAGTAGGGTTGCCAGGTGTCCAGTTTTCAACCAGAACATCCGGTCAAAAGGGAACGTGGCAGCATTGGCTCAGCACAGCTGACCGGATGCTGAAGTCCGGTTGGCTGCGGTAACCGGCCCCGCCGCGGGGCAGCGGGAAGAGCAGCACTGCACTGACGGGCAGGGGCGTCGCGGCTGCATGAGGAGCCAGACCCACCCCAGGAGCCAGAGGGGCTCGGCTGCTGCTGCGAGCCAGGGAGGGCAGGAAATGACCAGGGCCGGGCCATGGCCGGCAAAGAGCCTGGAGAATTCCTGCCATGGGCAGTGTATGTCTGTGTCCCTCACTGGCTCCTCACCTCTGTGGAGACACCAAGCCCCATGTGTTCATGGACCAGCTGGCTGGGGAAGTGCCAGGGTTTGGTGCCTGCCACCAAGCCCGGGAAGTGCCAGGGTTTGGTGCCCGCCGCCGGGCCGGGGAAATGCCAGGGTTCCGTGCCCGCCGCCGGGCCGGGGAAGTGCCAGGGTTCCGTGCGCGTCGCCGGACNCGTCGCCGGGCCGGGGAAGTGCCAGGGTTCCGTGCCCGTCGCCGGGCTGGGGAAGTGCCAGGGTTTGGTGCGCGCAGCTGGGCACCAGAGGGGCAGCATTGGGGGCATAGCAGTCAGTCTGGAGTAAGGACCCTTTTCCAGCAGTCTTTAGCCCTTTCACAGGTGCCCAATGGCTGATCTTCTACCACACTGCTCGTGCCCACGCTGCCTCTTGCTACCCGGCTAACCCACTGACCAGCCTGTCCCTCCTGCCCCAGTCCAGAACACCCGGCGTTGGAGTCTGGCTGGCGTGGGGTCCTGAATGAGTGGTTGTCCCTCCTCAGCTTGTAGTAGCTTTGGGCCCCCTATGCTGGGCACAGCGGGTTGGCTGGCGGGTGGGGGGCAGGGTTAGGGTTGCTGGCACTCAGGAAAGGAGGTCGGACAAACCCCCCGCCCCCAGCTGCGGCTCCGTCCGGCTCTCAGACTCTGTCCAGGGGGCCTTGTCGCTCCCGGCCTGGCCCGAGTAGGACCGCAGGCGAGAGCCGGTGTGGTGCCGGTCTGGGAATGGCGATGGCTGAGCCGATGCGGCGGGCAGGGAGGGGCTGCCAGGCCAGGGCTGAGGTGCTGCCCTCAGCACAGAAGAGACACGTTCATTAGGCAGCACCTGGCTCCCTTTGAACCGGTGCCGCAATCCATCTGCGCTGCCCCTTTATGGAACATTCACCCGCTCCGGAGCCTGGCCTGCCTGTGCCGGGGGTGGGGTTTGTGGTCATTACTGAGCAGGGGATCTGCCTCTCCCTGGCAGCTCTGGGGCTGGCACGGCTTCTCACCTGCCCCGGGGCAATTCACCGAAGGGCCGGTCGCAATGCATCACCCGTGCCCGCCCCAGGGGGATGGAAAGGGTTAGCACCAGGGTCGCTGCACCCTCTGGGCCTGGCTGTGCTAAGGCACAACGCCCAGTGCCCGGCTACACTGGGAACTACGGCCTCGCTTCACAAAGGGGCCTCGGCATTGTGTGGGGTTTAGGCCCCTCAGTGCTCTGGTGAGTCTGGGCCCATGTGCCAGCCCCACCATGGCAGCGGGGAGCCTCCCCCCCAGCTATGGACGCCGGGCACCCCCGGATCTCCCCCAAACCCGGCAGCGCCGAACCCGTGTTGTCCCCGTCCCCGCTGTCCAGCCCGTGCCTAAGAGTGAACAGAAAGCCCCCAAGCCACGTCTCTGTCTGCGGCTGTATTGAGCCGGGGCTTTGCCGGGCGTTCACCAGCCAGGTGGGAAGGCGCAGGGGAGCAGGGCCCGCAACCCCGGGATGCCGGCGTAGACGAGCGAGGCTGCTAACACGGACATGGAGAAGACAAGCAAGGCTGGGACCACGTGGCTGAAGGTGACGAGCGCATCCAACAGCACCGGGACCATGGGGCCGAAGAAGAGGAGCGCGGCTCGGGACCGGATGGTGGCCTCAAGGATCCCGGCACATGACAGGCACTGGCCGAGCGCCAGGAAGAGCGTGAGCTGTACGAGCCAGTCGAGAGCGGAGCTGGCGTCCACCCCAGTGCCCAGCCACCTGGACGGGGCACGGGCTGCAGCATCTCCTGCGACATCTGGGCACTCGCCCTGCCAGGGGACAGGAGACACCGTGGGAGGGGGGAGAAGGGGATGTGCTGCTCCCCTCTTCACCGGGCCAGGAGACGGTGCCCCTTCCTCTAGTCAGAGGGAGCCCTGCTGCCCTGCCTCCCGCTGCAGCTCCCTCGGCCCGAACAGGTCTGGGGCAGCCTGCGGCAATGCACCCACGAGCAGCGATGCGCCAGCCCAAGGCCGTCCCTGCAGCTGGCACAATGCAGCCTGGCCCGAGCCCCTCAGCAGTGTCCTTTATGGCACCTCCTTGCCCCCATGGTGCCTCTGGCTCCACAGCGCATGGTCTGGCGCAGCCCGGGGGAGAGGACAGAGGTCTGGGGGAAGGTAAAGTTCCCAGGGAGGGGGGGATGGGTGTAGCATTCCTGGGGGCGGGGTGGGGCAGTGCAGAGGGGACACATGCATAGGGATGGAGGCAGTCCAGGGGTGATGGGTGCAGGATCCAGGAGGGGTGGTGCAGGGGGGATGGGTGCAGGATCCCTGGGGAGGAGGCAGAGGGGATGGTGCAGGATCTAGGGGGAGTGGTGCAGGATCTGGGGGGTGGGGCAGAGTGGAAGGTGCAGGATCTGGGGGTGTAGGGGGGGGATGGGTGCAGGATCCCAGGGGGGGATGGGTGCAGGATCCCGTGGGGGACAGGGGGGATGGGTGCAGGATCCAGGGGGAGGCAGAGGGGATGGTGCAGGATCCGGGGGGGGGGCG
>NC_048302.1:138702223-138747477 GCF_013100865.1 Trachemys scripta elegans
GGGGGGGTAGGGAGGGGAAGGTGCAGGATTCTCCCCAGGAGGAGAGAGGAGGCATGAGGCCAGGTTTCCCGGGAAACAGTTCCCAACTCACCACTGGAGAGTAATGTCTGAGCTCCCCGCTCCCCCTCGGCACTGGGCCCCCCAGGCATGTGCTGGGAGCAGCCTCCACCAACTCCAGGCCTGCCTCCCTTCTCCGGCCTCACCGAGCCTGCCTGGGCCACCAAACGGCCCTCGGACGGGACCCAGCCTCGCTCTGCGGCTGGCTACCCGGGCCCCACGCAGGAAAGTGCCCGCCCCGCCCTGGGACTCTGACCCGGCAGTCCCCCCATTGTGACACACCAAGCAGAGCCGCTTCCTGCCCCGAGGTCATAAACCCGGCTGGCCGGGTAACCTCTGGGCCGTTACTGACGGGAACTGGGACCGTATAGAACATGGCTGCAACCAAGGTCCTGCAGTGGCACCAAATCGTGTATAAAGGGGGTCAAATGGGGTGTCTAGGGCAAGGTTATGGTTTGCTGGTTATGATGATGCTGTCTATATGTGTGTATCAGTTTTGTAGCTGAAGTTATGAATATTGGCTCTATACTGTCTGTATTTCAAACTTCTGCTTTGCTTCTGGGAGACACCCCAGACAAGTTGGTGTCAGCTCTGCCTAGCCTGCTTGATGGCCCATTAAGGACCATCAGCTATACAATGGACCCATTGAGAGAAGGCAGATACGCCTTGTAACTCAGCAAGGCAGGGACAGGCCTGTGGACAGCACTCTGAGGTTTTTCCAGGCCATGTGCTGGACGGCTTGTCTTTGCTTTGGGACTGTAGCGGAGCGGGACTCACCCCTGCAGCGCCTCCTGCTGGTGTCTCAGGGAATTAGCTCATCCAGCCGTTGGAGCACCCCCAGCAGGCCGGTGTCCCACTGCCGCTGGCCTCTGTATTCCTCCCAGGACCCCGGTGCCCTGTTATCTGGGAGTGCTGCCTCTCTGGCAGTAACCCCCAATCTCAGGGTCTCCCTTCCCAGGGGAACCCCCAACCCTCTAATCCCCACCTTGCCTCGGTATAAGGCTACTGCCAGTCACCAACTAGCCCCCGCGCCCTGGGGCAGACTGCAGTGTCAGCCACTCATCACAGGCCAAGGGGTTTGGACCTGCTGCCTCTGTCTACGCATGGGCTGCCCTCTGGGTCCCGCCAGAACCAGCATCGTTACAACCTCCCTGCGGAGAAAGTAGCACTCATGGGGCAGGCTTGGTGCTGCCCGGGTTGGCCTGTGAGACGGGCAACCGGGGAAGAGGGTCTCTCTGGGGGGGCTCCTGTCTCCCCAGCACAGCCCCGAGGCGAGCGCCAGGGCAGGGTGGGCAAGGAGACCCTGTGCATCTGGCCCATGCCCTGCCTGTTGCCCGGCGCTGGGTTATGGCCGCTCAGAGCTCGGCACAATCCCCTCATTCTCCTGTGCTGGGGTTTGGCCGAACCGGTGCTCCCCCGGCCATACGACGCAATGTACATAATATATAATTTTATTATTTATATAGTTATGGAAAGTAAATAATACATGGAAGAAATGCAAGGCTTTTTTTACATGGTTTTTTCTTTGTAGTCATCCCTGCTGGGGCCCCACCAAAAATGTTCGAATTGGGCCCCACACTTCCTAAAGCCGGCCCTGGCCGGGAGTATAAAAAGGGGTGCTCATCTGAGGCTAAGCTGAGGGTTCGGGGGCTTTCTGGGGGGGGCTGAGCTTGAAGCTGGGTATCAGGGGGACAGTGGAGAACTGGTTGGGGGACTGGGTCACAGCTGGGGCTGTTTGGGGTAAAGCTGGAGGCTGAGGGGGCTTTCTTGGTGGGCTGGGAGTCTTGGGGGCAGTTGGAGTGAAGCAACGTTCACTTACAGCCTAGTACCCCACAGAACCCAGGCTCCTGGCCGCCCGAAGGCGCTATGCAGTGACCCCAAACTCGGGCCAAATGTGGTTTGCAAACACCCCTGGCCACCCATGCTGCTCCAGGTCCTCCGTCTGTCTGCACGCAGCTCCCTCCGCTCTGCTTCCCGTCTCCGCCGGGGGCAGCTTCAGGGGTGGGGTGCCAGGCTCGGGCTGGTGACCCCTGCGCCCAAAGGGAATGGGCTGGTCCGTGGGTCGCAGCTCGGAGATGTGTGGGGTTAATCGGGCCCCTGGAGCCTATTGTGCCGCTCAGCCCTTCGCTTCCTCGTCAAGGCGTATTTATGAAGCTCCTCGAGTGGGCGGAGTGGGGGCGGGAGGAGGCGGAGCCTCAGGGGGAGGAGGCCGAGCGGGGGGAGGGCCATAGGGCAGAGTGGGGGCGGCGCCATGGTCCGGGTGCCAGTGCCCCCCCGCACTTCTAGGGAACTTCCGGTGCTCCCACCTCCCCAAACCAAGTGTCATGCGCCCCTAGGACTGTGGCTCGTGGGTGCTTGAGCCCCAGAGCACCCAGGGAGTCGGTGTCTAGGCCTGGATGGGGGCGGGGGAAGGGACAGCAAGCGGGAGGGGGGGCTGCCTGCACTGAACTGTATTCCCTTGTGCCAGGGGATGGGGTGAGAAGGGCCCCAGGTGCCCCGGCCTCTCCCACAGCCACCCGGGAGAGGAATAAAGAGGCCAAGCCACACAAACGTGGAGATTCTGTATTCAGCCCCTCACCTCCGCGGCTGCGGGCAGGGTCAGCCAGGACCCAGACGAAGACGAGGGGACAGACGCCGAGGCCAGTGCGAATCAGGAAGTAAACGGCCACCAGCGAACCCAGCCTGTCCAGGGGGCCCCCCAGACACAGGAGGACGTCCCCCCGGAGACGCCCCTTGTCTTGGGGCCACTCGCCTGCTCTGTGCCCCAGGTTGCCACTTCTCCTCAGCTGCTGGGCTCCCCCTGCCAGGAACAGAGCAGAGACGCCAGGGTGAGGTGCCCAGCGTGGGAGGGGGAGAGGAGCCCTGACGGGGGGAGTACCGCCATGCCAGGCCTAGCCCCACTGAGAGAACAGGCACAGAGGGTCAGGGACTTGCCCCAGGCGCTCTGGGGGCCAGTGGCAGAGCAGGGACTAGAACCCAGGTCTCCAGAGCCCCACGCTGTGCGCTCACCATTGCACCAACCCTCCTCCTTCCTCTCCCTAAACGTCTGGGCTCATCCGCTTCTCCCTCGCGAATCTGTCGGTAACCACGTATGAGCCGAGCAAAAAGAGGGAAAGAACCCCCGGTGCGCGTATCCCCCGAGGTCAGGGCTGGGACAGATCCTCAGCTGGCTTAGATCGAGGTAGCTCCACTGATGTCAACAGAGCAACCCCAAATGACACCAGCTGGGGATCTGCCCCATTGACTTCCGTGGAGTGGGGCTGATTCACACCAGCAGGGGATCTGGCCCCATTGACTCCCGTGGAGTGGGGCTGATTCACACCAGCAGGGGATCTGGCTGACAGTATTCCATTTGTTGAAAATCCTGCAGCAGTGAGTTCCACCGGTCACTGCCAGCTCTGTGTGGATCTGTATTTCCCTCCCTTTGTGTTAATGTACCTGCTGTGAATTTCCAAGAAGAAGAAGCTCAAGGGCAGCACCAGGAAGAGGCAGGAGAAGGTGGCTGCAGCCTGAGAGAGGACGTGGAGAGCTGCCAGGAGCAGCAGGGTGTCCAGGACCCACTCAGTGCTAGCAAGGACGTCTGCTGGGAGGAGACTCCCCTCGTCAGAGGGACCCTTCCCTGCTCCTTGGGCCAGGCTGGGCTGGGGAGCCTTCTCCTGAAGCATCTCTCCGTCGCTGCGAGGAAGAGAGATTGAGCTGGGTGAGACCTCGGCAGATGGGACGTGTGACCACCCCAAGCCAAGGGCTTCAGCCAGTGCCAGCAGGGCCAGCAGTGTCTGGCTCTGGCCCAGACAGGGCCATGATGGGAAGGTGCCAGCCCTGGAGACTGGAGTCCCCTGCTTATCTCAGCTCTGCCTTGAGCCTGGGCCCGGCGGGACCCCTGGGCCAGAGGGGGGTTCTGGTTCCACAGGCCGCTCACCTCCTTGGTCTCTCTGCTGAAGCTGGGTGTGTGTGTTTCTGTGTCCAGCACCCTCCGCGCCATGCAGCGACAGGCAGGAATAAACCAGCCTCCAGCCGGCTCCCGAGCGCTGCCCAACTCACCGGAGCCAGGACTCGCCTCCTCTCGGCCAGGCACACGCAGCTCTGCCTTGGCTCGCTGTGCCCCCGCAGCTGGGCCTGGCAGGCAGCGCCGGCCGGCCAGGGCACACTCAGCCTGGCAGTGCTCTCGCTGGGCACCCGATGCCTGCCCCGATGTCACAAACGGGGCCGGCTGGGTCATTTGCATACAAGATGAGCCAGTGTGACCTGGGCCGGTCATGTGGCTGCTCCGTGCCTCAGTTTCCCCTTCCCTAGAATGGGAATGACGATCCAGCTGCCATTTGTGAAGCGCTTTGCGAGCTCCACGCCTGATAAGAGCTAGGACTTGGGACAAGCATTAACCCCCCCGGAGCCTCAGTCGAGCTTCTCAGGGAGAGCTGGGTTTCCTCTGGAGCATTCCTGGCGATGGTGTCTGGGCTCCCACCCTCGCACCCCGGCCGCAGTGACCCCGTGGGTGCAGAATCGCCCTAGCTCCTCCCAGCCCTGCGGCTGTCCTGCAGTGTCCCCCGGCCGCCCCTGCACAGCCCCACAGTGCAAAGGCAGCTGTGAACCAGGCCCTGTGCTGGCAGCCTGGAGGAGCTCTGGGATGCCTTGGGTTAGACCAGGACAGCAATGGCAGAGCAAGGAACGAACCTGCCGGGGGAACTGGGCCTGTCACATACTCCCCATCGCCTTCCGCCCAAACCGGGTTCTCCCCCTTCCAAATGTCAGTGTCCGGCCGCTCCCCCAGACGGGGGCACGATAAGACAGAGCACTCGCGGGGCACCGGGATCGCCTGGGTCTGACCGGGCCACTCCTGAGCACCTGCCGCCAGACCCCTCTCCCAGCACCCCCTGGATGGAGGGAGCGCCAGCCCCCAGCATGCACGGCTGCATTCTTGTGGCAAGGGACCTGGGGGAGGGATTCAGGGCAAACTCAGGTTTCAGAGATGCATCCGAAGAAGTGGGCAGTAGCCCATGAAAGCTTATGCGCTAATAAATGTGTTAGTCTCTAAGGTGCCACAAGTACTCCTGTTCTTTTTAGGGCAAACTCAGGTAGGTTTGGTCCTGGCTTGGTTAGACATGTAGCCACAGCCTCCCTAGGGGCCAGTGCCCCCCCCCCACACCCCACACCCTTTCCCTCATTGCCTTAGCCTGACCCAGTGTCCAGGGTGGTAGCTGCCCCCAGCTCCTGGCGGAAGAGGGACAAGGAAGCCCCGAGCATCGCAGAGCCGGGCAAACGCAGGCCAGGGAGGGGTGGGACACGTGGAGCTCTGTCTCCGGCTAGTGGTGATGGGGAAACGTTCTGCAAACAGGAGACCTGTGGTGTGCCCAGATTCCCAGGCCAGAAGGGCCCGTTGTGATCATTCAGTCTGACCCCCGTACAGCCCAGGCCAGAGACCGGCCCCCCAACAATTCCTAGAGCCGAGCTTGGAGGGAAACAGCCCGTCTTGGTGATGGGGAATCGGCCACGCCCCTGGGTAAATTGTTCGAATGGTTAATTGTCCTCCTTGTTACGAATGGACACCGGATTTCTAGCCTGAATTTGTCTAGCTTCAGCTTTCGCCGGTGGACTGTGTTCGACCCTCCTGTGCTGGGCAGAAGAGCCTGGTACCAAATATTGTCCCCACGGAGGTGCTAGACAGGGATCGAGTCACTAGCGATGGAGCTCCGGGAGTTTGCTGAGCCTTTCGTCCTGCTCGCGGCTCTGTGAGCCCTGTCCAGACTAGCAACATCCCTCTTGACTTGTGGGCCCCGGAATGGACACAGGAGTTGTGACACCAGGATCGCCTTAGCTCCTTGGGCCACAGCGTCTCACAGGGAGTGTGTGTGCCGTTGATTATCCACTACACCCCCCGATTCGTTCTCAGACGCGGCTTGCCAGGATGCAGCCCCCAGCGGTACGTACGGCCTGCGGTCTCTGTTCCTAGGGGTTCACATTGACAGCAAGCCGTATTAACACGCTTCTCGCTTGCGTGCGCCCAGGTTACCGCCCCGTGCTCGTGGCACCTGGGTCAGGGTCAGGGGAGAGGTCCCTGCACAATTGGGGTCCATCAACCAGCATGCCCTGTGTAGTGCTTCTCCATTTTTCAGAGCCCAGAGTGCGAGGAGAACAAAGATCATCAGCCCCATGATACGGGTGGGGAAACTGAGGCACAGAAGGGGAGGGAGAGAGTGTGCGAGAGCAATACAGAATGAGAATGTAATTTGTAATGAAAGAGGTGCCAGGGCTCAAGCAAATTTTTTACTTTCATAACCGATGCGGCAAGTCCAGAGGTGCCGGGCTCTGACCTGCCAGGCCCAGAGGTGCCGGGGCTCTGACCTGCCAGGCCCAGAAGGGCCGGGCTCTGACCTGCCAGGCCCAGAGGTGCCGGGGCTCTGACCTGCCAGGCCCAGAGGTGCTGGGGCTGTGAACTGCCAGGCCCAGAGGAGCCGGGGCTGTGAACTGCCAGGCCTGGAGATGACGGGCTCTGACCTGCCAGGCCCAGAGGTGCCGGGGCTGTGAACTGTCAGGCCCAGAGGTGCCGGGGCTGTGAACTGCCAGGCCCAGAGGTGCCAGGCTCTGAACTGCCAGGCCCAGAGGGGCCGGGGCTGTGAACTGCCGGGCCCAGAGGTGCCGGGGCTGTGAACTGCCAGGCCGAGAGGTGCCGGGCTCTGAACTGCCAGGCCCAGAGCGGCCGGGTTCTGACCTAGCATAAATTAAGCTCTGGAGCGAGAGGTTTGCTCCAGGTCACACCGCACTGGGACAGAGCCCAGGAGTCTCGGCCCCCTCAGACAGTCGGTGCTCGAGCGCACGGTGTGTCTGAAGGCCTGTGTGGTGTGGTGCGGCTCCGGGGAATCAGCAGGGCTCACGCGGGAGCGATCAAGGGGCCACCCTTGGAGCCAGAGATGCTGCACCGAGACCACATGGAATGAAACGAGGGTCGCCCCGGCGGGGAGTGGGAGCTCTCTGGAGCCATGGGGCTATGCAGGGGAGGAGGAAGGACAGCGCAGGGGGAGGAATGGGGGGGCCTGGGGGAGAGCCAGGCCTGGGGGAGGGTGCAGCAGGGGCTGCACAGCCTGGGGGAGCTCCGAGCGCCACCCAGTGTCTGGGGATGACCCAGCCCCACTGTTCGGGGGAATTCCTCCCACGCCCCCCTGCCCCGCCTTTCCGTACTCCCAGGCTGGCCGTCAGCCCACCCAGCCCACCAGCGACGGGGCTCTGTACTGAGCTGCAGCTGATGACGCTCCCCGCCTCAGGCAGGCTCCTCGAAGAGGAGGATGAGCGGCAGAATGAGCAGGAGGTAGAAGAAGAAGAGGGCTCCGTGGTACAGGAAGTAGAGCACGGCCAGGCACACCAGGGCATCCAGGACTGTCTCAAATTCCCGGAAGAGATCCATCGGCTGCCTGCCCTCGGCACAGGGACCCGCTGCTGGACTCAGCTTCTCCAGAGCCGGCCCTGTGCAGGGAGAGAGGGGACGGGAGGGGCCCGCGCTGAGGAATGGGGCAGAGACTGAACAGAATCCGCGGTGAAGGCAGGCTGAGAAACGCCTGCCACGTGCACCATTCTGTGCAGGGACAAGACAGCAGCTCTCATGCTCCAGGGGACTGGTCACTGCAGTGGTCAGGAAGGGATTTCCCCTCCTCACCACCTTGGGTCTTTCATCCGCCTCTGAAGCATCCAGAAGCAGGATGCTCTCGGCCAGGCCAAGGAGGCGGGATCCCAGACTGAGGTGGAATCCAGTTGGGCGGGAGCCGGGAGATGAGGCCAGGTGGCTGTGGGTCTGCCGGGGTTGGGCAGGAGACGGGATGCCAGGCTAGACGCAGCAGGACTCTGACTGGCTATTGCAAATGGCACGTTGCTAACAGCACCTTCGAGGCTCGTAGCTGTTGGGGATTGTAGCAGGGGGTCACCCCGCTCCTGTCCTAAGGGGGTTAAAGCAGCCCGGGAGAGGGCTGTGGCAGAGAAAAGCTGGGCTGATGGGGAAAGCAGCCACAGCTGTAGCCAGTGCAATCCGGGCCCAGCTGGCCCTTACAAGGGGGCTGTGGGCCAGAAGGAGAAACACCCTCTCTAGCCTCGTTGAGAGAGAAGGAGCTGGCTGTCTGGGAGCTGAGAGAAGGTACCTGAGGTGGCGCGGGGCTGGGGAAGGGCTGAGGGAGCTGGGGAGCTCCGGCCTAGCAAAGCCCCAGGCTGCAGGCCGAGTTAAAGGCCCACAAAGGGTACTGGGGCTGCAGGGGGGCAGCCCAGAGACAGACAAAGGCAGCGGGTCCTACCCCCCTTGCCGATGATGAGGGGTTCACAGACTGCGTCTGCCCCAGGGAGCGGGGGCTGGATGGTGACTGGCAGTAGCCACCGAGGCAAGGTGGGGATAGAGGGTTGGGGGTTCCCCTGGGTGGGGAGACCCAGATTGTGGGTTGCTGCGGGGGGCAGAACCCTGGCAAGGAGGGCACCAGGGTCCGGGAGGGACACGGAGGCCAGCGGCAGGTGAGGCATCAGCCAGCAGAGGGCGCTCTGGGCTGGAAGAGCTAATCCCCTGGGCAACCAGCAGGAGGCGCTGCGCCAGTGAGCCGTCGCCCCGTCACAGGGATCCAGGCCTGGTTCGAGGGCCCGAGGGGCAGCAGGCGCTGGCTTGTGGCCATCTGGGGCTCAGAGCAGCTGGGGAAACGTTAGCATCGAGCTCGACAGACCCCGCTTCCCACGCCTGGTTTGGAAAGCCGGGGCCCAGGCGGAGGGCTGGGCAGCAGCTCGAGAGGGGAGCAGGCTGGGGACCAGGGAGGCTGCGCTAGCCACGGGGTGCTGTGCCCGCGGGCAGTGGTGGAAACACACTGGCAGCCAGCCTGGAGGCACCGGGGAGGGAGCAGCCTCGCGCTGACCTAGAGGGAGTGATGAGCTGTGAGTCTTCCCCCGCTCTGATCCCTGGGTCCCAGCTCCCCACCTCCACTCTCACTGCTCCCCCCACTCTCAAACTGGCCCTCCACTGCCCCACAAGGACCCACCCCGCTCCCACCCCACAGGCTCCAAACCAGCCTCTGCTGGCCACAGCCTGCGAACCGTGCTCCAGACAACCTCCCCACCTGCCTCCACTCCCCTTCCACCAGGCCCCAGGGGTCAAACCCTCGTCTGTCTGTCTGCCTCCTCCCTCCCGGCCACCTTAACTCTGCCTGCGCCTCCCAGGCCGATACGGATAGAACAGACCCATACTCCTGCCCCTGGCTGGCGCGCCGGCCCTCTCCTTCCCCTTGGCAGGGTCTCTCCCAGCGCTGTTCATTATCCCGTCCCGCGGGGCCGTGTCTGGGACACGCTGAGCCTGGGACACTTGCAGCGTCGGCCACAAGGCTGGATTTGCAGAGGGGGATCCAGGCGCTGTCTTGTTTGGTCCGGGGCTGCTCTGCTGAGACTGCCCACACTGGGGCTGGACTGTGCCAGCCGTGCGGCAGAGCTGGTGCGGACGCCCGTCCATAGGGAGCCGGGCTAAGACCCACCAACCGCATTTCACGCAGGGCCACCCAGCCGCCACCAAACAGGAGCGGCTTCCGGTTGCCACAAACGCGGCAGCTGGCCCAGGCCGCCTGGGCAACCTTCCCTGCCCCGCACTTACGTTCCCCTCTCGTCGGGGCTCCTCTGGGTGCCGGGTCCGGCGGGGTGGAAACGCCCCATTCAGCTCCCCTGCTGGCCCCTGCCCCCACCTCCCCCAGAGCTTGTCTGCCCCACGAGGCAGCTGCTACCCCTGGCCACGCTGGTTGCTTCTGATGTCATAAACTGAGTTGGGGGGTGGGGTCAGTGCAAATTCACACGTCCCAAGGCAAGAGGCGGCTTCCCAGGGGTGCATGGGAGCTAGATCATGTCCGTGAGGGAGGCAGATTTGCTGTGGGCAAGCGGTGGGACCCGGGGGTGCAGGTTGGGAGTGAGGGGCACCAGCAGAGCTGGGGGGGCAGGGGGGGGATAGTGAGGNGGCTGCAGGTTGGGAGTGAGGGGCACCAGCAGAGCTGGGGGGGCAGGACTGTGTGACATTATTGACATAAACCGTGACCGTATAGATCATTGTTGCCACCACTGTTATATATTTGCAGCAAATATTGTACAAAGGTTGTTGTGTGAGGTGTCTATCACAAGATTATGATTTGCTGGTTATAATTATGCTGTCTGTATGTACCAAGATCTGTGCCATTACTGTATGTAATTGATTGCATTTAACCAATTCTAGCTCTCATCTCTATCTTTTTCCTTTTATGAATAAACCTTTAGATTTTAGATTCTAAAGGATTGGCAACAGCGTGATTTGTGGGCAAGATCTGATTTGTATATTGACCTGGGTCTGGGGCTTGGTCCTTTGGGATCGAGAGAACCTTTTTTCTTTTACTGGGGTATTGGTCTTCATAACCATTTGTCCCCATAACAAGTGCCACTGGTGGTGATACTGGGAAACTGGAGTGTTTAAGGGAATTGCTTGTGTGACTTGTGGTTAGCCAGTGGGGTGAGACCAAAGTCCTCCCTGTCTGGCTGGTTTGGTTGCCTTAGAGGTGGAAAAACCCCAGCCTTGGGGTTGAGGGACATGGGAGCTTGTGAGGCCAGGAGGGGCGGCTGTGCTCACCTCACTGGGTCTCCTGCGTCGCCCCGGCCAGAGAACGGCCCCGCCATGACTCAGAGGGGAATGGAGCTGAGCTTGTAGGAAAACCGCCACCGCGGCCCTGGGGAAATGGCCAAACACGGACATGTTGGGCTCCAGCTCCCAGCCCTTGCATCGTGTCGGACCCTCCTCTGCTAGCCCAAGGAGCCTGTGATGAGCGCTTTGCTCCCCTTGAAGAAGGAAGAGGCCAGTGCACTCCTCGGCTCCCCCAGGTGGGGCTTGGAGAAGGCCCCAGGCCATAGAGATTGGCAGAAGCAGGAAAGGAGGGTGCCTGCAAACAGGTACGCGGAGCCCCAGAGGCCATGGGAGATGGGTGGTGGGTATCGTAGGCTGGGGGAGGCAGTGCCTCCCCAAACAGCCTGGCATGGCCCCGCCCATGCTCTGTCCCCAGACCTCCTCCTGCAGTTCCCAGTGCTCTGCCCTGGCCCAGGCTGGGGCTGGCCGGCCTGCCTGCCGCAGGGACTCGGGGTGGCTGCACTGGGGCCATGCCCGGTGCACTGGGTCTGGGGGTGCTCTGGGCACGCTTCTGTGGGGGTGGGGAGACAGGAGGAGAGGGGCCTTGGGCACAAGGGGAGGGACCAGGGGTTAGCCTCCCCCAACAGCCGGGTCATCGGCCGTCCATGCATGGGAGGGAAAGCCCGCGTGGTTGGAGCTGCCCAAACCTGGGCCCTGACGAGCAGAAGGCTCGGGGGGCCCGGAGGAAAAGGGGTCAATTCAGCCAGGGCAGGGGAAGCCAAGGCAGGAGGGCTGGTGCTGGAGGGCAGGTCCCCAGGGGCAGGACTCGAGGCAGGGAGGTCTGGTAGCACAGCGCTGCAGCAGGGGAGCTGTCAGCTGCAGGAAGAGGCCAGGAACAGGAGGCAGGTCCCCGAGGGAGGGCCCCAGGGTAGGGTGGGGCTCGCAGGCAGGGTCCTGGACAGTGGGAGACCTGACACGGGGGGCGCGGTAGAAGAGGCATGAGACTGGTGACTCTCCGTGGGGTGGCCTGGACAGTCGGGCCCCGGAGAAAGGCAAAGGACTGGGCAGAGAGTGCTGGTGGGCGCTGGGGCGGGGGACTGGGAGGAGACGTCCCCGGAGAGAGGGATGGGGAACCGCGCACTGGGCGTATGCACCTGTCTGGCCGTGGCCTGATGCAGGAGGGGGCTGCCCCACTACACACCCGTTGGCTTCTCTTTGTTCAGCTAAACAGACTGAGCTCTTTGCGTCCGTCACTACAAGGCAGGATTTCTAATCCTTTAACCATTCTCCTGGCTCTTCCCTGCCCCCCCTCCAATTTATCCACCTCCGTCCTGAATGGCGGGCACCAGACCTGGGCGCAGGATCCCAGCAGCGGGTGCACCAGGGCCAGATACAGAGGTAAGAGAACCTCTCGGCTCCTGCCCGAGATTCCCGTTTATGCAGCCCAGGATCACAGTCGCCCTTTGGCCTCAGCACGGGGAGCTCGTGTTCCGCTGATTATCCACCACAGCCCCCAAGTCTTTGTCAGAGTCGCTGCTTCCCAAGAGAGCGTCGTCCCCCCTCCATAAGTGCAGCCTGTGGTCTTTGTTCCTAGATGTATATCTCTGTGTTTGGCCATATTAAAACACACTGTTTGCTTGTGCTCAGTCTACCAAGCGATTCAGATCGCTGTGTTGGTGACCCGTCCTCTGCATTATTTACCCCCCCCTCTTTGTGTTTGCAGATATGATTTTTGTTTTCTTCCATTAAAATGTTAAATAGGGCCCAGAACCAATCCCTGCGGGCCCCCATTAGAAATACACTTGATGAAAAGTCCCCGTTTTGAGACCTATCAGTTAGCCAGTTTTTAATCCATTTAGTTTGTACCATGTTAATTTTGGGTCATTCTCGCTCGGGGCCGGGGCAGCAGGGCCACGCGATAGCGCCTGAAGCAAAACCCCTGCCTCAGTCGCTCATTCTGAGCTTCCCTCCGTGAACGGCGCTGCTGCTTTGGGGGTCAGGCTAGATCCCATTAATGTCCCATGTCCTAGGATGGCCCCCAGGGTCCAGGAAGGGGCAGCTAGAAATGAGCGAGCACAGAACAGTCCCAGCAGCTCAGGTACGCTCTGAGGCGCTGGCTGGTGAATACAAACATCCAGTGCCCCTGAGCTCACGAGACAGGAATAAGCAGAGCTCCTGCACCCAGAGAGACGCAGGACGGAATCCCCCGGAGTAGAGACATCCCCTTGGGGAGAGAGAGACTCCATCTTTATCCTTCACCTCCGCAGACAGGGAAACCAGCACCTCCTACTTCTGACAGAGACAGTCAGCGGGGCTGGCCAAGGAATAATTGGTGGGAGAAAACTAGGACGGCGCCTGGCTAGAGCCCATTTTAGATTTTCCAATGCCTGTTTTCACTTCTGTTGGCTTGTCGCCATCTCCACCTTCATCTCCTTCACTTGGCTTCACTTAGCCCATGTGCTCTTGTTAATCAACTTGTTTTATTTCAGCCTAACCCAGCCCAGTGCAGGGTTTGAACTGAAGTGATTGTTAACTCCAGTTACCTGGCAAGCTCCTGGGTATTGACTCTTTTAAAGGAGCAAACAAACCTTGTTGTGTCTCTGAGAGGCCCAGGAGACTTCAGGCCAGATGGTTTGGGGGAAAGTCAGGACGGGGAGTGTGCTGAAGTCCCTTGACACAGCTCTGATTAGCCCAATCCAGTCCACACGGAGAACTGTACAAGTTCTCCCAGCCGCCATCAAGTTCTTCCACCTTTTTCACTAGGCCCATCATGGCCGCCACGCTGCGGCTGGGAAGGCTGTCGGTCTGTGGTCCTTTGATCACATACACTCTAAACGCAATGCGTTTGTCTTTGTAAGTTGTTTCTGTGGGAAACCGGCCCATGCCGTTCAGAAGCATCCCCGACAGACACGCAACTTCCAGAAGTTCTAAGTTACATTGGGGCGCCTGGCCCACGTATCTAAAGGACACAAAGGAAGTGACAAGAGACTACTTTGTAGTGTGTGGACAATTAAGCAAGTCAAATGGACTCATGATTAAAGGCGATTGTATCGTAATTCCAAGTGGAATGAGAGGAGAAATCTTAAACCTCATCCATGAAGGACATCAAGGATTAACGAAATGCCATGTACGGGCCAACCAGTCAGTGTGGGGGCCGGGCGTCAGCAAGGACGTAAAGACTAAAGTATTGGGAGTATTGCAGAACTAACAGACCAACACAACACAAAGAACCTTTCACAACAGCACCTCCACAGCCAGACCTTGGAAGAGATGAGCTGCAGGTCGGTGTGAATTCAGAGAACATCATGACCTCGTTCTTGTGGACTATTTTCCTAGAAATATTGAAATAATTTACTTGGAAGCCATAACATGGAGCAGTGTTGTTGAGAAACTGAAGGGCACTTTTGCACACTTTGGTATTCCAGGACAACTAGTGATGGACAATGGACCTCAATTCACTGCGGCAGAATTTAAGTCATTCCAAATGAAATATGATTTTGATCCTATTCCCAGCAGCCCACGTTACCCAGAAGCGAATGGAGAGGCTGAGAGAGCTGGACAGACAGCCAAGAAAATCCTACAGCAGGAAGATCCATTCCTTGCTCTTCCAGGGTACAGATCATCACTGAGAACCACTACTGGATACAGCCCAGCACAGCTCCTTATGAGACGACAACTCAGAACTACTGTTCCAACTTCCATTCTCCAAAGTGGCCAGATGTCCCTTAGGGCAGGTCTACATACAGACTTACATTGGTATAACTACGTCCCCTGGGGTGTGAAAAATCCATACCTGAGTGACTTAGCTAAACCAACCGAACCCCCCTGCCCCCGTAGACAGCGCTATGTTGGCAGGAGAGCCTCTCCCGTGGGCAGGGCTGCTGTCTCTCAGGGAGATGGGAGAGCCTCTCCCGTGGGCAGGGCTGCTGTCTCTCAGGGAGATGGGAGAGCCTCTCCCGTCAGTGCAGAGCATCTCCGTTAAAGCACTCAGTCCTTGGCTACACTGGCGCTGCACAGCGCTGCAACTGGCTGCGCTCAGGGGTATGAAAACGCCCCCCCGCCCCGAGCACAGCGCTGTCAAGCGTCAGTGTAATCAACACCTGCAGCGCTGCACGCTCGCTCGCAGCGCTGCGAGCTACTCCCCTCGGAGAGGGGAGCGCTGTGAATTGCCAAGTGTAGCCAAGGCCTAGGTGTGTAGAACTGCCCGGCCTGGAACCTTCCTGTGTGATCCAGACCCACAGCGGAGAGTTCAGCAGAAACCATCGACATCTACAGCTTGTTCCTCCAAAAGAACACTCAACGGCGCAAACGCTGCAGGTGGCCGCTGCTGGACAAGAAGAGGAAGACGCAAAGATCCCAAACCGACCCCAGCCAGTCGTCGCAGTTAACGTGGCAGCCGGGTGGCCAAGTTGTTGCGCGTTCGGGTCGTGTGATTAGAAAACCAGGAGCCACTGAACAGACTGTTACATGCTGAACCTCACAGACTGGAATGTTAAACTGTATTACACAGTTCAGCCACGAGGTGGCGCCATGCACTCCACATCTTGTCTACACACGTACAACAGCTCTACCTGGCCCGGCAGTACAGGAGCTTGTGGGGAACACACCTGGTGTGTATGTCTCTGTGGCCAGCCCGTCTGTGGTACAAGACCCTGATGTGCTAGTAGCAGCCTTGCCACCCACCATGTACAACGCGTACGTGACAAAGCCAATCTAGTGCCGTTACTGCTTGTGTTACAGCCACACCCAGGCCCCCCGCCCGGAGGGAGGTGCTCGGTGCTGTACGTATATAGAATGAGAACCAGGCCCTGCCCTGAAGAGATGACAAGGCAAAAGGTGGGAGAAAGGAAGGCGTATTCGTCCCATTTTACAGATGGGGGAATTGAGGCTCCTCAGAGTGTGATACAGTGATTGTACAGCAGCTGGTCCGCTGGGTGTTGGAGGTCAAGGGACTGTACGCCACAGTGTCCATTGTGTGTCAGAGATCAGGGAGACATGGTGACTGCACCACAGCCGGTCCGTCAGGTGTTGGAGGTCAGGGGACTATACGGCACCCGTCTATTGGGTGTTGGAGGTCAGGGAGACGCAGTGACTGCACCACAGCCGGTCCATCAGGTGTCGAGATCAGGAAGACATGGTGACTGCACCACAGCTGGTCCAGCGGGTGTTGGAGGTCAGGGGACTGTACGACACCCGGTCCATTGGGTGTTGGAGGTCAGGGAGACGCGGTGACTGCACCACAGCCGGTCCGTCGGGAGTTGGAGGTCAGTGTCTGTGACCCCCTGCATATAACACATTGGGGCCAAAAGTTTCACATTTAGCTTCCCACAGTCCGCCCGCTCTCGCTGTATGTAGGTGCCTGGTGAGGGGCCTGCGGGTCGGGGTGCTGATTGTCAGCCTGCCCTGCAAGGGCTCAGGAGTGGGAGGACCAACCTCAGGCAGGCTGTTTGGAACCAGGACACAAAGCCCACGCTGGCCTGGAGTTCTGTACTTCCATTTCACTGTCTCGCTGCCCAGCTGAGCCTGCCTGTGTGACAGATGGTCCCTTCCTTACACCCAGAATCACAGCACTAGTCCGGTTACTCCCAGTCCCAAACCACCAGTCACTTACCCCAGATCCGTTGCACCTTAGAGCTCACACCAAAGACGACGCTTGTCGCCAGTTCTACAATAAACTGTCTACAGCTGTTGTGACGTTATGAGTGTGATATAATATTTCATTGGAAGGTGACAAGGCCAGAAAGAGTTAATTAACTCACTTACTGACCTGACCCATGGCTGAACTTTAGAAACTGGTTAGGAAGAACTGTAAATCATAGAATCATAGAATATCAGGGTTGGAAGAGACCTCAGGAGGTATCTAGTCCAACCGCCTGCTCAAAGCAGGACCAATCCCCAGCTAAATCATCCCAGCCAGGGCTTTGTCAAGCCGGGCCTTAAAAACCTCTAAGGAAGGAGACTCCACCACCTCCCTAGGTAACGCATTCCAGTGCTTCACCACCCTCCTAGTGAAATAGTTTTTCCTGATATCCAACCTGGACCTCCCCCACTGCAACTTGAGACCATTGCTCCTTGTTCTGTCATCTGCCACCACTGAGAACAGCCGAGCTCCATCCTCTTTGGAACCCCCCTTCAGGTAGTTGAAGGCTGCTATCAAATCCCCCCTCATTCTTCTCTTCTGGAGACTAAACAATCCCAGTTCTCTCAGCCTCTCCTCATAAGTCATGTGCTCCAGACCCCTAATCATTTTTGTTGCCCTCCGCTGGACTCTTTCCAATTTTTCCACATCCTTCTTGTAGTGTGGGGCCCAAAACTGGACACAGTATTCCAGATGAGGCCTCACCAATGTCGAATAAAGGGGAACGATCACGTTCCTCGATCTGCTGGCAATGCCCCTACTTATACAGCCCAAAATGCCATTAGCCTTCTTGGCAACAAGAGCACACTGTTGACTCATATCCAGCTTCTCGTCCACTGTGACCCCTAGGTCCTTTTCTGCAGAACTGCTACCTAGCCATTCGGTCCCTAGTCTGTAGCAGTGCATGGGATTCTTCCGTCCTAAGTGCAGAACTCTGCACTTGTCCTTGTTGAATCTCATCAGGTTTTTTTCAGCCCAATCCTCTAATTTGTCTAGGTCCCTCTGTATCCGATCCCTACCCTCTAGTGTATCTACCACGCCTCCTAGTTTAGTGTCATCTGCAAACTTGCTGAGAGTGCAGTCCACACCATCCTCCAGATCATTAATAAAGATATTAAACAAAACCGGCCCCAGGACCGACCCTTGGGGCACTCCACTTGAAACCGGCTGCCAACTAGACATGGAGCCGTTGATCACTACCCGTTGAGCCCGACGATCTAGCCAGCTTTCTATCCACCTTACAGTCCATTCATCCAGCCCATACTTCTTTAACTTGGCGGCAAGAATACTGTGGGAGACCGTATCAAAAGCTTTGCTAAAGTCAAGGAATAACACATCCACTGCTTTCCCCTCATCCACAGAGCCAGTTATCTCCTCATAGAAGGCAATTAGGTTAGTCAGGCACGACTTCCCCTTCGTGAATCCATGCTGACTGTTCCTGATCACTTTCCTCTCCTCTAAATGTTTCATAATTGATTCCTTGAGGACCTGCTCCATGATTTTTCCAGGGACTGAGGTGAGGCTGACTGGCCTGTAGTTCCCCGGATCCTCCTTCTTCCCTTTTTTAAAGATGGGCACTACATTAGCCTTTTTCCAGTCATCTGGGACCTCCCCCGATCGCCAGGAGTTTTCAAAGATAATGGCCAATGGCTCTGCAATCTCACCCGCCAACTCCTTTAGCACCCTCGGATGCAGCGCATCCGGCCCCATTGACTTGTGCACATCCAGTTTTTCTAAATAGTCCCGAACCACTTCTTTCTCCACAGAGGGCTGGTCACCTTCTCCCCATGCTGTACTGCCCAGTGCAGCAGTCTGGGAGCTGACCTTGTGCGTGAAGACAGAGGCAAAAAAATCATTGAGTACATGAGCTTTTTCCACATCCTCTGTCACTAGGTTGCCTCCCTCATTCAGTAAGGGGCCCACACTTTCCTTGACTTTCTTCTTGTTGCTAACATACCTGAAGAAACCTTTCTTGTTACTCTTAACATCTCTTGCTAACTGCAACTCCAAGTGTGATTTGGCCTTCCTGAGTTCACTCCTGCACGCCTGAGCAATATCTTTATACTCCTCCCTGGTCATTTGCCCAATCTTCCACTTCTTGTAAGCTTCTTTTTTGCGTTTAAGATCAGCAAGGATTTCACTGTTTAGCCAAGCTGGTCGCCTGCCATATTTACTGTTCTTTCTACACATCGGGATGGTTTGTTCCTGCAACCGCAATAAGGATTCTTTAAAATACAGCCAGGTCCCCTGGACCCCTTTGCCCTTCATGTTATTCTCCCAGGGGATCCCGCCCATCTGTTCCCTGAGGGAGTCAAAGTCTGCTTTTCTGAAGTCCAGGGTCCGTATTCTGCTGCTCTCCTTTCTTCCTTGTGTCAGGATCCTGAACTCGACCACCTCATGGTCACTGCCTCCCAGGTTCCCATCCACTTTTGCTTCCCCTACTAGTTCTTCCCTGTTTGTGAGCAGCAGGTCAAGAAAAGCTTTGCCCCTAGTTGGTTCCTCCAGCACTTGCACCAGGAAATTGTCCCCTACACTTTCCAAAAATTTCCTGGATTGCCTGTGCACCGCTGTATTGCTCTCCCAGCAGATATCAGGGTGATTAAAGTCTCCCATGAGAACCAGGGCCTGCGATCTAGCAACTTCTGCTAGTTGCCAGAAGAAAGCCTCATCCACCTCATCCCCCTGGTCTGGTGGTCTATAGCAGACTCCAACCACGACATCACCCTTGTTGCTCCCACTTCTCAACTTTATCCAGAGACTCTCAGGTTTTTCTGCAGTTTCATACCGGAGCTCTGAGCAGTCATACTCCTCTCTTACATACAACGCAACTCCCCCACCTTTTCTGCCCTGCCTGTCCTTCCTGAACAGTTTATATCCATCCATGACAGAACTCCAGTCATGTGAGTTATCCCACCAAGTCTCTGTTATTCCAATCACATCATAGTTCCCTGACTGTGCCAGGACTTCCAGTTCTCCCTGCTTGTTTCCCAGGCTTCTTGCATTTGTGTATAGGCACTTAAGATAACTCATCGATCGTCCCTCTTTCTCAGTCTGAGACAGGAGTCCTCCCCTCTTGCGCTCTCCTGCTTGTGCTTCCTCCCAGGATCCCATTTCCCCACTTACCTCAGGGCTTTGGTCTCCTTCCCCCGGTGAACCTAGTTTAAAGCCCTCCTCACTAGGTTAGCCAGCCTGCTGGCGAAGATGCTCTTCCCTCTCTTCGTTAGGTGGAGCCCGTCTCTGCCTAGCCTCCTTCTTCTTGGAACACCATCCCATGGTCGAAGAATCCAAAGCCTTCTCTCCGACACCACCTGCGTAGCCATTCGTTGACTTCCACGATTCGATGGTCTCTACCCTGGCCTTTTCCTTGCACAGGGAGGATGGACGAGAACACCACTTGCGCCTCAAACTCCTTTATCCTTCTTCCCAGAGCCACGTAGTCTGCAGTGATCCACTCAAGGTCATTCTTGGCAGTATCATTGGTGCCCACGTGGAGAAGCAGGAAGGGGTAGCGATCCGAGGGCTTGATGAGTCTCGGCAGTCTCTCCGTCACATCGTGTATCCTAGCTCCTGGCAAGCAGCAGACCTCTCGGTTTTCCCGGTCGGGGCGGCAGATAGATGACTCAGTCCCCCTGAGGAGGGAGTCCCTGACCACCACCACCCTCCTCTTCCTCTTGGGAGTGGTGGTCGTGGAACCCCCATCCCTAGGACAGTGCATCTTTTGCCTTCCAATCGGTGGAGTCTCCTTCTGCTCCTTTCCCTCAGATGGGTCATCTAGTCCACTCTCCGCATTAGTACCTGTAGAGAGAACATGGAAACGATTGCTCACCTGTATCTCCATTGCTGGTGCATGGACGCTCCTCTTTCTCCTTCTGGAGGTCACATGCTGCCAAACCTCCTCACAATCCTTCTGTCCCTGCTGCGCCTGCTCTGAATCTTCAGAACATTGCGTCCGTAGAAGCATCTCCTGACGTCTGTCCAGGAAATCTTCATTTTCCCTTATGCAACTCAGAGTCGATACTCGTTTCTCCAGCCCTCGAACCTTCTCTTCCAATATGGAGACCAGCTTGCACTTTATACAGACAAAGTCGCTTCTGTCCTGTGGAAGAAAGATAAACATGGCACAACCTGTGCAGGTTACAACAGCTGCTCGCTCACCTTCCATATCACCATCCTCTTAAGAGCTTCCTCAACTGTTGCAGGAACTAGTCAGAGAAACCTGCAGATGAAAGCCTCAGTGGGCTCTCCCCAAGCGAACTCCCTCCGTTAGCCTCTGCTGTTCGCCGCTCGAACAGAGCTTTTAAATGCAGCCTGCATTGTTAGAGATAGAAGGGCAGGTGTTTGCTCAGGTCTTGTGATGTAAGTAAACAAGTCTTGTCTATTGCTATAGCTTTGATTCAAAGATCAAAAAAGAATATTAACATTTAGGAAGACACTTGAGGGAAATAGTATTATTGTCTCTATGTCTCTTTGAAGGTTGTGGTAACCTGTATCTGAACTGTTTAATGGATAAATTACCCTGTGCTAATTGCCAGGATGTTTGGGAGAAGGAGAGTTAAGCCTATTGTTTTCTCAGGCCGAAAGGCTGCTGGAAATGTATAAGAACCCTGGGACACGATCCTGCTTCATGTCAGATCTGCTTTGGGTTTCAAGAGGGGGAAACCTTAAGCCACAAGGATTGAGATCTCCAGTCACTGACTGGAGTCACCCTGAATATGGACATTGGACTGTAACCTATGGACTATTTCTAAAAGGACTTTTGGCAACTACAAGTTCATCTCTGCTATGTATCTGGATCTCAAGAATTGAATTCAAGTCTGTCTGTAGATTGATCTTTTAACCAACACTCCCTCTCTTTTCTTTTTTAATAAATTTTAGCTTAGTTAATAAGAATTGACTATAGTGTGTATTTTGGGTGAGATCTAAGTTATAATTGGACCTGGGTATGTGGCTGATCCTTTGGGATTGGAAGAACCTTTTCTTTTCTATGATGAGATCAGATTTTCAGTAATCATCATCATATCTGACAGGTGTGTCCAGCCGGAGGCCTGAGGCTGGGCACTTTAAGGGAACTGCGTTGTTTGGACATCTGAGTAACCACTGAGGTAATACAGAGGCTGTTTTGTGCTGGTTGGTAAATCTAAGTATTGGAAGATCCACCAGCGTTTGGGGTTTGTCTGCCCCGTTTTGTTTGCAGTTCACCCTAATTGACAGCGCCGGCTCCAGGCACTAGCCCTCCAAGCATGTGCTTGGGGCGGCACCTGGAGGGGGGCGGCACTCACCCGAGGAGAGCGGGGCCGCGGCCGGGCTCGCCGCCCTCCCCTGCCGCGCTCTCCGCCGGGGGGCGGGGGGCGGCGGGCAGCGGGAGGCTTTTTTGCCTGGGGTGGCAAAAGAGCCAGAGCCGGCCCTGCTAAATGAGTGACCTCGTCTGGCTCCCACGGGCAGCGCCGTCACAGCTGTATTAACTAGGGAAAGGAAAGGAGCGTTATTTACAAGGCTGAAACAGGTAAACATAGATACACAAACACGTTCCCATCTTAAGTTTCAAAAGGTAACAGAAGCTTCTATCATCCTTTAGGACTAAGCCGCTGGGGTCCCTGGTTTCTGCCTAGACACCTCCCCCCCAGAGGTCAAGTAGCACAGAGATCCCGTCCCTTCTTGTGAGGGATTTCTATTCCCTTCCCCCACCTTCCGTGTGCTCCAAGCTGCAAACACAGCTGACAGAAGAAATCCACTTGGCATGACTCGTCTTCACGTGCGGGGGAGGGCAGAACACAAAGTCTTTTGTCCTCTTTAATGTCCCGCAATAGTCCACCTGCTGTTGCTGGGCCTACCCTGGTGGCGAGGGGTAACACCTTCTGTTGGAGGCCAGCAGTTCACACCGTTACTGTCTCTCTCCTGTCTGGTGATTTACAGTGTCAGAGAGGCTCACAATACAAATGCTTCAATATTACCTTACAAGATGAGCTACAGATGGGATATGTGAGATTAATGCTGGCAGCAACTCACCAGCATTCCAGAAAGTCTGAACGCTAAAGACATTCTTACTATCCTAGGACAGTAAAAGCTTTGTTATCCGGCATGTTGGGGGAATGAGGGGTGCCAGTTAATCCAAATTTCCGGTTCACTAAGAGTTCTACTTGCCAATGAAATACCAATTTTCAAGAATACAATAAAATGAATAAAGTATAAAATAGTTTGCAGGTCCTCGCCAATCCAGTCGTAGTCTGCACTGCAGAGCGGCTGGGTTCTTGACGCACTTAGGTGTAGACAGGTAAAGTTTTCTAGACAGTACATTGATCTTATGACACTTCATATCACTAGGGGCGTACACCCAGATCACTACAACTACACAACCCTAAAACTAGACTGAACAGAAGTGAATTTTCAGAAGGCGCGTCGGGATCTAGCAGTGCCTCAGGGTCATTCTTCTCAACATCACGTATCGCTGTAGCTGTAGCAGGTGTTGGAGCTTGGGCGGAATCGGTACTGACCCGATGACACACCCTGGAAGCTGCTTTTGTGAATAAATCCCAGAGATCAGCTTGCTTGTCTTCTGCCCCTTTCGCATAGCCGTTGAGTGCAGACTGTGCAGTGGGCAGTATACTGGCCCCGGTTACTAGACTGAAGATTTGTACTGGGAGAGATGAGAAACGCCGGTTACTAGAGCTTTCGGGTTGATAAAGTGCCGGATAACACAGCTTCTACTGTACCTATTTTACCAACCCTAGCGCCCAGGGGAGCCAGGCTGCTCCCGGCGTGTCTGCCAGTGTTCAGCCGAGAGGTGGGACCTTGGCATGAACTGGCACCTGGCCTGCCAGCGTCACAGTCCTCACCCGCACAATGTGGCCATTTGCCCTGGGGAAAGGCTGGGGGAGGGGAATCTCCGAAAGGCCCTACAGGTTCCATCAAACCCCTATTGTAACGGTGTCAGATGCCCAGGTCCCGTTGTTCCTGATGTTGCGATAGGGGTGTGTGTGTGTGTGTGGGGGGGGGGGTGACGCCCACCCCCCCTTCCCAGGGACGTGCAGATGCCAGCAGCTGGTGCTGTCCATCCCTCAGCAAGCCAAGAGCTCTTTGCCCTGCCCTCCTGGTGCCTGATGCAGACCGGCTCCCCTCGGGGCCCTGGTGCGGGGTCAGCGCTCTGACAGGTGCGTCTGCTGCTCCTCTGTCATCCCTGCAGCTCCGGGGCCCGTGCAGAGGAGAGCTGAAGTGCAGCTGGTTTGGGCAGGGGCCATGTGGTCATCGGGCTGCCACCAGTGTTTGCCTTGGAAAGGGTCCCGCAGCCTCAGCCGTGCCTCGTGGCCGCACAGCCGTGGGGAACTGGGGCCTGGCCAAAGGAAGGGGCAGCCTTGCTCACGTGAGTCCTGCAGGGGCTAAGGGGGCCGGGGCCAAGCCGTGGGGCAGACCCGATAGCCAGGGCAGTGCCAGCATGGCAGGCAGGGGGCCGTGACCTGGGCGGTTTAGGGTTAGGCTGTCTTGGCTCAGTGGCAAAGCAGCCAGGAGATGGGGGTGCTGTGGGTGGGAACCCCTGCTCTCCATGGGCCAAAGGGGAGCGCCGTACCTGGAGGGGGGGCTGTGTCCTCCACCCTGGCCACCGAGAGCCCCAAGAAGGGCACAGAGAGTGGCCAAGGGGGGAGGATCTTGGGGGGCCCTGCGGCTGTTCTGCCAGTGACAGCCCTTAGATATTCCACAGCCCCCCATCTCCGCCCTGTCCCCACACACAGGCTGCCCCTCCTGCCTGGTCTGGCACCACCTAGTGCCTTCTCCCAAACCAAGGACACTGGCCAAGCCTGATGGGACAACCCTACCCCCAGCCCCGATCTGAGCGCCAGTGTCCCCGGGGCAATCTCCCCATGCTGCCATTCCCCTCGGGTGCTGGCCTGTCTGCCCGGGGGGCTGGAGGGCTCGCTACAGGCCAAGGGCTAGAGAAGCACTTTCCAGGCAGCAGCGGCAGCCAGCAGGAACATGCAAAGCCCTGGCTAGTGGGTATGTGTGTGTATCCCACACATGTGCACCTCTGGCCAGGATATAAGAAGAATTGGTCAGCTGTGTATCAAAGGCCCTATACTGCTAACAGTTGGTGGGGATTCTCCTTTAGCTCAAATGCAAAGGCCCTGGGCTTTCGAAGGAAGAATTAGGTGCTATCCCTGCTGCCGCTGGGAAGTTCATGCCCTGCGGTGCAGTGGAGTGCCGGCTGTGGCATCCGGAGAGGCCAGAGATGGATGGAACAGCCCCCCTGCCGCAGCCTGGCTCTCCACACGTCAGGCCTCAGCGTCCTCGCCACGTTCACTCCAGACCCAGCAGGTTTGGCCACAGCAGCCCCTTGGAAGGAGCAGTCCCCAGCGCTGCACAGACGGGGGTTACTGCCCAGCACCGGCAGGAACCCCGACGCTGCTCCTTTAAGGACAATTCCCTGCCCTGTTTGGCTGCAGGAAGCGGCACAAGCTGCATAGATGTGGCCTGAGCTTGAATCTCTTCCCAGTGCTTTGGGGAAGTGAATAAACGCTCTGGCTGTGCTGAGTCAGGATAAACCAAACCCCCGGAGCCTGAGCGCCACGTGCCTTGGCCTCGGCTTCCGCCTATGGAGCCAAACCCTGATCCCCCAGCCCCCAGCAAGCCCTGGCTCCGGACTGGCTCCACCAACAACAAAGAGCCCCCACCCCTCTGCTCCAGGGGTGAACAGCGGCTGGAGCGAGGCCAGCAAAGCAGTGTCAATCCCCTGGCCTGACCTCGGCCACCTCAGCCTTGTTCTCATCCGCCGGGAAACTGCCCCCGCCGCTCCGGTTACTCCAGGAGAGCTCAGGCTGAGCTGTGAGGATTAGCAAACAGCAGATTTTCTTCTCGCTGTCTTATCAGCCGGGAAGTTAAAAGGCCCCCATCAAAGGCTCCTTTGCCGGCCCTCTCCAGGCTACAAACCCGGCCAGCCAAGCCCAAGACTGAGCGCTTGCTCGCGATTTCTAGCCTCCCTTGTGCCAACTGGCGTGGTGATAACCACCATACTTTGGCCTCTGGTTGGGAGGAGTTTTCCCTGGAGTCCTCTAGATGTCACTAGAGCTGACTGGCTGGTGTTTCTGTGCCCCACTGCCCTCTACTGGGTGGAAAGGGGGCTGCCCAGCTGCGTGGCCTAGCACCCATACTGTACTAGTTAGAGATTCTCCCTCTCCACGGCAGTTGGGGCTTCAAAGCAGGGCGCCCTGAATGTTGCTGCTGCTAGCATTTTCAGTAGGCCAACCTGAGTCATCTTGGGGCACTTCTCAAAGCTCCCTACAGGCTGGGCTGCTCCACAGAGTCAGTCCCTAGGGAGCGTCTCCCCATGGGCAAGAGCACATGAACCCTGCATAGCTCGCGGGGGGGCTGCTGCCCATGCCTGGATCCCCCGCCTGGGCGAGCGGCTCTCCCAGCTCCACCGCTGGGAACAGCACGCAGGCCGAGACAGGCAGTACTCTCTGCCTCCCGTCTCCCTGAGCAGGGCAGGACCTCCCTACCCCATTGCCACAGACCTTTCTCTGCGCTCGTGGGCGCTGGGCTCAGCCTTTCTGGAGAGGGGCAGAGAGACACGGCCCAAAATACCCCTCCCACCTCCCTGAGTCCAGGCATAAGCCCCAGTCCCTTGTTAACGCTCTGTGCAGCAAGGCCCTGAAACAGCTCGGGGGAGAGGGAGGAGAGAAACCCTCTAACTGAGCGGGCGAGGGCTAGTGTGTGCATGCGTGTGTGTATGTACATCATCACCATCAACTGGAGGGAATCAGAACTGTTCAGCTGTGTGTCATGAACCCCATACTGCTAACCGTGGCTGGAGATTCTCCTATAGCTCAGTGTCTGGGGCCTGTGCTTTCGCAGCAGGAGGAAGTGTGCTCTCCCAGTGCCTGTGGGCTACAGCCGGCGCTCGGGCAGTACGTCAGTCGCGTGGCAGCCAGTGAAGGACAGGCACCTGCGCTGGCCAGGAGGATTGTGTCTGACAATGTGAGCGGGTGACACACGCCCACCTCGGGGATAGCGCTGTCGGGGGGGGGGGGCACTACTGTGGGGCCCCCCACCCACGCCGTTGATGTGCACATGGTTGGGGCCAGCCGAGGCTGTGCAGGGTAGAACTGGAAAGTGAGGGCACTGTGAGACCCCCTTGCATAGGCCATTGGATCATCTGTCTGACCTCCCGCGCAACTGGCCAGAGAATCCAGCCAGCCGCCCCTGCATGGAGCCTAGGGACTCCTGTCTGCCTGGAGCCAGGGTGTTTGTGGGGTCTCGGCCATTTGTCAGCCCCAGTGGGCCCTGCTGGGAATAATGGATGTGCTCAGAGTGGCTCCCAGTGCTCTCGTGAGGCGCAGCCAAGCCACTGGGGCCGGTAAATGCAGCCCTGTCTCCTCCTGGCCTGTCAATTCCAGCTTGCAAGGATCTCACACAGCCTGGGGCGGTGCACGGCCCGAGGGCGCCTGCTCCACTCGGGCGATTGGAGCCCCTCAGCCTTTGGTGTGGAGCTGGCCGGCCTGTCCCAGGGCTGCTCTCATCCCCTAGAACTGAGGGCTGGAGTGCAGAGCCCCGCGGGCCTCAGCCCCCCACGCCCACGATTGGCCAAACCTTTGAGCTTGGGGCTGTATTGTGCATTAAAATGCAGGCAAAGGGCTGATTAAAAGCTGCTATCCCTGGCTTGCATTTCCTGTCCCCTCTGCTTTGCTCTCTAATGGAGAGCCTTGTAGCTGGCTGCTCTGGGGGGCTGGAGCTGAGTCACTTACATGTGCAGCGCCTGGAACCTTGGGCCCCACCCTGCCATGTCAATCGAGAATAACAACACGGGAATGATGTTCAATCACTAACCGCTCAGGCGAGATTCAAACCCGTGACCCAGCCGCGAATGGCTCCATCCCTCACCGGGGAACTCTGAATGGGTCCTACTTGCACATCCTGGGAGTCCCCCTTTGGTCTCACGGGGTGCCCGAGAGCACTGTTTCGGCAGCTGGTGCCACGCTGCACGCACCGCAGATGCTGCTCCTTGCTTATGTCAGTCCTCTCAAATCCTCTCTCTTTTCTGGGCTCGGGTACCATGAAATAGACCATCAGACGCACGGAGCCACTGTGGACTTCACGGTACAGCCGTCCTCGCGGAGTGTGCTCAGAATGTCACAGTACAGATGGGCTCAGCTAGAGCTCAGAATCTTACTAACTGAGCTAAAGTGGAATCTTTATTAGTGATTAGCCATACAGAGCATATGACACACAGATGAGCAGTTCTGATTCTGACCAACAGGGGGAAACAGAGTGTCCCACATATATGCTAGCAAGTTCATATTCTGGGTGGCTTTCCCCCAGCCTCTCGGCCCTCACTGTCTGTGCAGGGACTAGGAAACACCTAACAAAAATGAAATCATTGAAATAAAATAAGAATTGAGCTTGCAAGGGCCTATGGGGGGCAGGGCTGAGGTCATCCGAGGCCAGTCAGAGCCCCAGGCATGGAATTGCTCGGATATTTCTGAGGTGCTCTGCTGGGGTTCAGTATTCAAGTGACAAAGCCAGCGCTCAAGGAGCCGAAGGCAGTCTCCAGCCAGCCCGTGGAAAGGGAAAACCAGAGCAATTCTGGAGGGGTTAAGACACGTGCAAGGGGGGTGGGTCTGGAGCGCAGTTACATAAGGAGCGTGTGTGTTTTTGCTGCAAAGGGAGGGAAAGAAAACAGGAACAGCCCGTGGAGAGAAATTCCAGCATTTCTTATCCAGCCACTTGGCTTGGGGAGACGGATCTGTAACCCTTTCCTGCACAAGCGTCTAGCACCGTCAGACCAGGGGCTCGGAGCACGTTCCCAGCGTGAATTAGGCCTCCTGGCTCTGTTGCATGAGGCACGGGCCTTGCTAGCCCTGCAAGCTCAACCGAGGTGCCGAGCTGGGGTCCTGCGTGCTCGGCGGGTTGGAATACAGAGGGGAAGGGTGGGGTTGTGGTGAAGGCATTGGGGGGGACCTGGAGACTCTCTGTGCCTTAGCTCCCCGTCTGTACAATGGGTGCACCGCCCATCCTGGGCCATCGCTTGAGACTGTGAGGTCTCTGGGGCGGGGGCTGCCGCTCAGTGGGTATGTCTGCAGGGCCCTGCCCGAGGCTCCTGACTCCCACCAGCCGGGAGGGGCAGGGCTGGAGTCACAGCTCTTGGGTCGAGTGTCCTCAGGACGTTCTGGACATTGTAAAGGAGTGAGTGTGCCGAGCGCTGGGACTGCAGGGGGCTGTGGGTAGGTGGATCCAGGCTGTCGGACAGGCCTTCCCGAACGTGCATGATGGTTTCAGTGCAGTCAGATGATCGCTCTGCGCAGCGCTTGGTGCTCTGTTCTGGTGCAGGCTGGAGACGCGCAGGATTGGCGAAGGGTTCACCACCCTGACTTGTTCCTCGGGGCGGGACACGTTTGCGTCAGTGGAGCCTGCTAGGCAGGTTCTCTTGGCCTGTAATCCAGCCTCAGCGTAGGTTTGGTGGGATCCGTTAGGTTCATCCTGTGTTTAGCAGCCTTCATTTTCTGCCTTCGGTGCTCGAGTTTCCAGACCCTTTCTCCATCCGGTGCCGGGAGTCGGGAACCGCGGCGATGCGGGCAATGGGGAGGGAGGGACTGCGGGGGCCAGCGTGCCGATGGAGGAGGCTACCGTGCAGTGCCAGTGATTCGCCAAGTTCTCGACTCCTTGTCCTGTGGGGCGGGGAGGTCTGTCCCACGGGTCTCTCGTTGCTGGGGAGCTGGGAGAGTTCTGGCCAGGCCTGAGGGAGGGGATGGTCTGCGCTGGGCAGTGGCTGGGCTGTGATGTCCTCGACACTGACAGTGAACCGGAGAGCAGGGCCCAGGCGTGACCGGCTGGTGGGCTGGACCAGAGACGACCTGCGAGAGTCCGCAGGAGAAGAGGAGTTCTGGGGCTGAGTGTTGAAATCTCCCAGGACGGCCGGTCTGGGGTGTTTCCCAGCCGTCCCTTCTATCCCTTCCCCTCCAGCCTGTCCCTGTCCTGCCTCTTCCCCAGCCCAGGCTCCTCGTCCCAGTCCCAGTCTCCCCTTCTGGGGTGTCTTTTGGGGTCCTACGATCCTGTCTGGCCCAGGAGTGTCATAAGGTCATTCCCATCTCCCAGCCATTGCCGCGTTGTCAGTCATAGAGACGAGCAGTTTGGGGGAGACCACCACGGACTTGTCTGCACAGCTCTTCTCTGAACTCACTCCAAGTGATCAACATCCTTCTCGATGAGTGAACCCCAGAACTGGGCACAAATTCCAGCAGTGCTCGCACCAGTGCCAAGTACAGCGGGAAAATCACCTCTCGACTCCGACTCGAGATTCTTCCAGGTCATTGATAAACGTGTTAAATAGCCTAGGGCCAAGAACCGATTCCTGGGGGACCCACTGGAAATACACCCCCCCCCATCACAATTCTCCATTCACTGTTACATTTTGAGACCTATCGGTCAGCCAGCTTTTAATCCATTTCATGTGTACCATGGTCGTTTTATATTGGGCTTGGTTTTTAATCAAAATGCCGTATGGTACCAAGTCAAACACCTTACAGCAGGCTACGTCTAGTACATCAGTGCTATTACCTTTATCAACCAAACTCGGGATCTTGTTTTGATGAGTTTACAAGTTAGTTTGACAGCATCTATTTTTCATAAACCCATGTTGACTGGCATTAACTGCATCACCCTCCTTTCATTCTTTATTAATCAAGTCCCATATCAGCTGCTCCATTATCTTGCCCAGAATCATTGTCAGGATCTCTGGTCATCCCCTTTACCCTTTTTAAAAATTGGCACAACATTAGCATTCTTCCGGTCTTCTGGAACTTCCGCAGTGCTCCAAGACTTGCTGAAAATCAACATTAATGGTCCAGCGAGCTCCTCAGCCGGCTCTTTTAAAACTCTTGGACTTGCTGCTTTAAAATATCAGACTTTAGCAGCTGCTGTGTAACGTCCTGCAGAGATACTGGTGGAATAGAAAGAGTATTAACACCATATGATGAGACTGCCTCATCTGTTTTTTCCCCAAATACAGAACAGAAATATTTCTTGAGCACTTCTCCCTTTTCTGTATTAACATTGATAGTTCTGCCAATTCCATCTAGTAATAGACCAATACCATTGTCAGGATTCTTTTTGTTCCTAATATACTTAAAGAACTTATTGTCCTTAACACTGCTGGCCATAGATTTCTCCTTGTGTCCCTTGGCTTCTCTTATCAATGTTCTTCAGTTCCTAACTTCTGATTTATATTCATTACTATCAACTTCCCCTTTCTTCCACTAGTGATATATATTTTGCACTTCCCCTCTAAACCAGGCTGGCTTTTTAACCAGTATAACCTTCTGTCTTGATTTTGGCTTTTGGGGCATCCAGTAAGGTGTCCTTAAAAGATTGCCAATTTTTGTTCACATTTTTCTGGAACCAAGACAGAGCGTGCCAGGCCGATTTCTGTCCTCAGTCGCCCTGGTGCAGGAGCCACGGAAGGTACCGTATTAATAGCGATACTTAACTCTCAGCGTTGCACGGCCTCAAGAGTGTGCATGGTGCTGTGGAAGCACATGCACCCCGTGGGGTTTAGGGCATAGTGAGAGCCACAAGGGTCCCCTCCCGCTGGACTTTCACGCCAACACCAGTTTAGCACCTTCCATCCAAGAAGCCCAAAGCACCTCCCAAGCACTAGTTCATTAACACCCTCTCCTAGGAGGCAGATGAGGAAGATTGGCCCAGTGGCTTGGGCACAGGCCTGGGTGTCCCTGGTTCCTCTGCTACCGCCCCCGGCGTGGCCTTGGACAAGTCACATAGACTCAGGTCCTTAGGAGTATTGAGGGGCTTAAAGCCCATTGAGCCAAAGTCTGTCTGGCCTCAGGTCCCGTCTGTCCAGGCGGATCACAGCCCTGCCCTGCTGCCCGGGGTGCGAGGAGGAGAAACGCATTAATGAGCGCGTGCGGCTCAGTCGCTGTGGCAAGGGGGATCTTGGCGGAGGGAAGCCCCATTTTACAGACGAGGAAACTGAGGCTCCGAGCTGTGACATGACTGGCCCAAAGCCGGCGGGTGGGATGGCAGGGCCAGGAATCAGGACTAGAAGGCAGGTCCCCTGGCACCTTTTCAGGGGGGGCAGCAAAGGCCTGTAGATTCCTGGCCAGAGCCAACGCCCGATGCCATCGCCTGGGAACGATTGTGGGGCCGTCTGTCCTGCCGGCCTTGGACTCTGCGCAGGGGCTGTAGCGCCAGCCTGGCAGCCCCTCACCCGCGGGCACGCTTCGCCCACAGCCCTGGTGCCCTGGGCACGGGCCGCTCCTTGGAGCTTCGCTGGCAGAGCCGGGCCGCAAACAGCAGCAGACTCGCCCCAGGGAGCAGCGGGGCGGGACCCTGCCCCTGGCTTTGGGGTCTCCGGGGCCCGGGCGCTGCGGGAACCGCCCCCCCCTCCAGCCGGGAGCCCAGGCGCTTTTGGCGGGTCCCGCTACTCCGCGCAATGCGGTAGCTGTGTGGAGCCCGGCCGGGGGGCCGGGGGAGGGACCAGCCGCGCTGCGGGCTGAACGCACCGAGCCAGAGCTGCGCACCCCGCGTCCGTGTGCGCTGCGCCCCGCCTGGCCCCTGCGCCCCTCGCCATGCTGGCCCGGCCCCTGCTGCTCCTCCTGGCCCTGATCCCCGCAGCCCGCCTGCCCGGCGCGCACGGGGCCCCTGGCCCTGCCACCCTCCGCCCGGGCGGCGAGCGGGAGGTGACGGCGGCACCCGCAGCGCCGAGCACCCAGGGGCAGCTGGGGGAGCCCGTCCCCGAGGGCGGGAGGCTGCGGCTGGCCGAGGAGAAGGCAGCGGGCGGAGAAGGTAGGGGCTGGAGCCCAGCCTGGCACCGGGGGGGCTGAGCGCTTGGCGGGGGGGGGGTGCTCCAGCCTCCTGCCGTGTGTGGTTGTGTCTCCTGTGGCTGTGTTGGGTCCGTGCACTGTGCGGCGCCAGTTCTCTGCTCTGGGTGCCGTGTGGGTCCTCGGCTGGGTGCGCTCTGCTGGGCTTGGCTTCCCCGTGGGACTCTCGGGGCGTCCTGCTCGGGGCTGGCTTGCGTTGGGTTTTCTTTGCCGGGGGCGTCCTGTCCTGGGAGGTGCGAGGCAGTCCCTGTTGTGGTGCCTTCTGCGCCCGTTTTCTTTCCTGTGGGCGTGTGGGCTGTGTTCTGTGGCCTGGCGTATGTGTTCTGTGGGGCGTGTTGTGTGGTGCCAGTCTGTGTTGTGTGCACTCTGTGGGGCGTGTTGTGTGGTGCCGGGGTGTTGTGTGCGCTTTGTGGGGCGTGTTGCGTGGTGCCCGTGTATTGTGTGTGCTTTGTGGGGCATGTTGTGTGGTGCCCGTGTATTGTGTGCGCTCTGTGGGGCGTGTTGTGTGGTGCCAGTCTGTGTTGTGTGCGCTCTGTGGGGCGTGTTGCGTGGTGCCCGTGTATTGTGTGCGCTTTGTGGGGCGTGTTGCGTGGTACCTGTGTATTGTGTGTGCTTTGTGGGGCGTGTTGTGTGGTGCTGAAGTGTTGTGTGTGCTTTGTGGGGCGTGTTGTGTGGTGCCCGTGTATTGTGTGTGCTCTGTGGGGCGTGTTGTGTGGTGCCGGGGTGTTGTGTGCTCGTTGTGTGGCTTGGGGGGACGGGATCTCTCACTACACAGCATCCCCCAAGAGTGCCCAGCGTGGCACACCGGACGCTCCCATTGCACTTCTCTGCAGTCACACACAAGCTGTGCGAAGTTGCTGAGAAGCCGAGCTGCGAACGGGCTGCGCCGCGCTGTGTGGGAGCGGGGGGCTCGCTTGGCTGCTGGGAACTGGGGTGGGGGGATCCTTCCCCGAGTAGCCCGGATCCCCTCACAGGATTTCTTCCCTTTGCTTTGCGCAGAGGGGATTGGCTGGCCGGGCTGCTCCCCTTGGCTCTCCCCCAAAGTGCCGGCCAGCAGCTTTCTGCTGAGTGGGTGATGGGGGACGCCGTGACGGGCGGATCCTGGCCCAGGGTGATGGGCAGGACGCCCCTGAGCCTTGTTCCCAGATCCCAGCACAGCCAGGCCCCTCGCCTCCGGGAGCTGGGCTTGGCTCAGGGGGTGGAGAAGCGACATTGGGATCTCTAAGCTGGGGGCCCAGGGAGAGGAGTCGGGGAGTGGAGCAGAGCGACCGAGCTAACGCAGTCCAGAACCCATCCATGCCCGCTAGCCCCAGCCTCCCCTCCACTGTCAGGTCTCCGGGCGCTCCCCAGGCTCCTCCGGGCTGGGGGGAACTAGCAAGTCTGCGGTCAGGGGATCCCCCACGATCCAACAGCCCTGGGTGCCTCCCTGCTCTGCCACAAACTCCCTAGGGCGCCGGGGCCCCAGCCGCCTTCGTGAGACGGGACCGAGCCGCTCCAGGCCGTGTCCCAGGCCCTGCGATGACGGCCCCTCGTGAGCTCCTCTAGCCGCAGCCGCTGGAGCCGGAGGAACCGAGTTCTGGCCCCGCTGCGTCTGTGCTGCTCCCAGCAGCCGGGACGTGCAGCACAGAGACAGCAATGGAGCTGCTTGGGGGCACTGTGTGTGTCACAGCGGACGGGACCCACACAGCTGGGCCCCTTGCTATGGGGCTGAGCTCTGGGGCAGCAGGAAACACCAGTCCCCAGTTGTTCACAAAGGAGCCTTCATCTCTGGGTTAGATGGAGCAGCACAATCCTCACAGCCACCCCCCATGGCAGGCCTGGGGCCGGCAGCGCCCTGAATTGCAGCCCGGCTGCTCAGTCTGGAGCTCGCCCGCTCCGGGCGCCCCCTCCCTGAGGAGGAGCGGGGTGACTGTGTGTCTGGTTTGCCTTTCTCCAGCCAGGGGCACCACGAAGAAAGCCGTGCGGGTTAAAGTAGTGAAGAAAAAAGTCTTGAAGAAGAAACCCAAGGCTTCGGGCCAGGGAGCAGCCACCGAGCAGCAGCCACGTACGTACTTCCCCCGCCAGGGGGCACTGACGCAGCCCAGGTATCCCTGCTGAGCCCCATGCCGTGCCGGCCGCTCCCCACGGTTCCACTTGGCCAGCGCCGGTCTCGTCTCCAGCTGCCGCACGGCCATACGCACAGTCGAGGGCCTGCGTCCTATGCGGCACATCCGTCCTATGCAGCAGAGACCCCGGAGTCCTGCAGCTCCCCCTGCCCCCGCCCCATCCCAGGGAGCAGCCTGGGATTCCTGGTGGGGTTGGGTCTGATACCAAATTCCATTGATTATACGCTCCCGCTACATTGCCAGCGCCCTGCTCCGGTGCCCGACGCTTACCTGTCTTGCAGAGATGGGCACGGCCAGCGGGAGCTTGGAAGTGCGGTTGCCACCTGCTCAGGTTTTCCCGGGAGTGTCCCTTGTCCTGGGAAATCTGTCGGGGTGCTGTGTACACACGGCCGGCTGTCTTGCTGGCTCGGGGTCAGCCCGGATGTCCTAGTGTTTTTGTACCTCCGAGCTGGCAAAGCTAACTTGTCCCACTTGGGAGGCAGATGACACTGCCAGATGACACTCCTTCCTTCTCCCTTTGGGGCAGAGGTGACTTTCCATTGTGGAGGAGCAGGGCTGGATTCTTAACCCCCCCACACACCTCAGCAAACCTTGTCAGCAGCCTGGTCCCCCACCCCGTGCCTGCCACTGCAGCCGGCCCCCAGGACCTGCCCGAGCTAGAGGTGTCTGCAGAAATGCAGAGATACGGCCGTCATTAGACCAGCATTAACATCCATTGCTCCCGCCCCTCGGCTGCACCCCCCCCCCCGCCCTGGGCACCCCGACGGGGACTGCCACGGGCTCACATACCTGTCAAAATGTACCCACCTCCCTGCCCTGGGCACTGACAAACATCCTCGTGTGCATGCCTGGGCCTGAACCCCCCTCTGTCTCCCCCCGCACCCCCCCCCCCATGCACTCTCCCCCCTCCCAGGAGCTCCTGCATGCACATACAGATACCCCCTGTGTGCCCCCGGGGCAGGGCCTCTGAACCTTTCCACAGACGGCGCCAGGGCCTGCCCGGGCTCCCGCAGGTTATTCTTGGAAAGCTGGCGCTGTTGTTTTAACTTGGGCTTTTGAGGCTTCAAGCGGCACCGAGGAGCGTTTCCTGCTCAGCTGCGGTGCAGCCGGGTGGAACGTTGGCAGGAGCCCGCTGCTGACTGGGACGGCCTCGTGAAGCAGCGACACCAGGGAAGTAGGGCGCCCGCTCTCGCTAGCCCCTGAGGAGCTGTACTGGGGAGATTTCCAGGGACCTCCGAGGACCAAACATGGAGCAAAGCCCGGCCAGGAGCCTTTGGCAGCATCCCAGCAGGAGACGCCGAGTCTAGGGCGCTAGTCTCGGGCTGGGCACAACTGCGAGTGGCAACTGGGCAGTTTCCCCCATCACAGCGGGAGCTGATCACTAGCATAGGGCTGGAGGACATTCCCCTGCAGGGTGCAGTGGGAAGTCACTGTCCCTGGGCTCTGGGGATTGTGCTTCCCTGGGAACCAGCCGGAGAGATGGGCAGGTTTGGGAGGAGAGTGGGGCACTGGAGGAGACGCGGGGTCTCTGGGCTGTTCTGCCTGGCAGAAACAGGGTACGGGGGTGAGACATGGTTGCCAGATGTCCAGTTTTCGACCGGAACGCGTGGCCGAAAAGGGACCCCGGCTGTTAAAAGTCCAGTGGGCAGCATAGCGGGGCTAAGGCAGGCTCCCTACCTGCCTTGGCTCCGCGTAGCTCCCGGAAGCAGCGACATGTCCCCCCTCTGGGTCCTATGCGTAGGGGCAGCCAGGGGGCTCCGCACACTGCCCCAGCCCCAAGCACCAGCTCTGCAGCTCCCATTGGCCAGGAACCACAGCCAATGGGAGCTGTGGGGGTGGCGCCTACGGACAGGGCAGCGTGCAGAGCTGCCTGGCTGCGCCTCCGCGTAGGAGCCAGAGGGGGGACGTGCCGCTGCTTCTGGGAGCTGCTTGAGGTAAGCGCCGCCCAGAGCCTGCACCCCAACCCCTCTCCTGAACCCCAACCCCCTGCCCCAGCCCTGATCCCCCTCCCACACTCCGAACCCCTCGATCCCAGCCCAGATCCCCCTCCTGTACCCCAAACCTCTCATCCCCAGTCCCACCCCAGAGCCTGCACCCCCAGCCAGAGCCCTCACCCCAACCCCAGCCCTGATCCCCCTCCCGCCTCTGAACCCCTCAGTCCCAGCCCAGAGCCCCCTCCTGCACCCCAAACCCCTCATCCCCGGCCCCACCCCAGAGCCCACAGCCCCAGCCAATGCCCTCACCCCCTCCAACCCCCCTGCCCCAGCCCGGTGAAAATGAGCGAGTGAGTGAGGGTGGGGGAGAGTGAGCGACAGAGGGAGGGGGTTGGAGTGGGCCCCCTCAGGGAGTCCACTCGCTCTGGCCCCCCGGGGCCTCCACCCCCAAAGGGGTTGATGCAACCCTGTTCTCTAGCCCGGAGTGACTCTCAGCCAGCATAAAACAGGAGGGTTTATTGAGAGTTGAACACAGCACAGGAAACTCTCAGGGCCTCAGGCCTGGCCTCCCTCAGCCCAGCACATCCCAGTCTCTCTGCATCCAGGTGGGCTCTGCCTGCTCCCCCTCTCCAGCCCAGAGTCCCCCTGCTTCCCAGCTGGGCATCCGAGATCCCCGGCCCCAAGCCCCGCCTCTGTCCATTGTCTTCTCTCCAGGTAAACAGGGTTGTAAACCGGGGCCTCCTCTCCTCGCTTCTGTCCTCTGGCTGGAACCGGCTGGTTAGGTCACTGGGTCCTCACTCTGCAGCCCATTGTCCTCCCACTGGCCAGAACCGGCTGCAACTCCTGGGCTGGGTCTCCGGGTTGGGGTCTCAGGTCACCGGTCGCTGGGGTATCCATCCTCCAGGCCATTGGCTGGGGTCCCAAGTTCCCTCTCCGGTCCTCTGTAACAACAAACTCCCTCTCCCCTCACCTCGTTAAACCAGTAACACCCAGGGAAACTGAGTCCCCCCCCCCCCCCCCCCCCTTCGAACCCCCGACACCCCCCCGAAAACAAACAAGAAAATCCCCCACTTTGTCACAGTCTGCAGCATTACCGGGCCGGATCTGCTGCAGGGGCCCTCGCTGCGTCCAGGGGCTGACCAGGCCAGAGGGCCCCGCAGCTGGGGGAAGCAGTGGGCCGAGGCCCTGTCAGAACTGGGGACTCGCACAGGAGCACAGAGGAGGGGCGTGCAAAGCCGCAGGGCCTGATCTCCAGCCCCCGAGCCTCCTGCACCGCGTGACATTAGCCCAGGCAAAGAGGTGCTGCCCCGAGACGCCAAGGCGCTGGTGGGTGCTCGGGCCTGGGCTGGGTGCTGAGGGCAGGAACTCCTGGCATCCACGTGGCCTAGTGGCTGCTACTGCCGTGAGGTGCTGTCCCTGCCTTGGCGGCGCCAAGGTGCTGGTCCGGAGGACGTGGGAGTCGCACCGGGAGCGGAGTGACTGGTCCCCAGGGGTATTTCAGCTCCACAAACGCACTCGTGGGCCGGGCAGAGCCGAGCCACGTCCCCGCCGCTCTCGACGCTCCGGCAGTGGCACAGTAGGGGCAGGGAACCCGCCTGCGTCCCTGGCAAGGCAACTGAACCGCAGGGTGGGCTCGCTCCGTAGGTCTGAGAGCGTGGCCGGGGTGTAGAGAAGACGAGATCGCTTCCCCTGCGGAGAGGGAGCCGAAGGCTCCGCTCCAGGCTGCTGGGATCAGGCTCGGGCGTTCCCGGGAGAAACGGGGCTCGGGTCGGGCTGCAGAGGCAGGAGGGAGGCTGCTCGCCCCGCAGCGGGTCAGAGAAACCCAGTTCCCCGGGCTCCTCCCTGCGTCTCCACACGTGCCCAGGGCAGCCCCAGGGAAGCAGTGAAAGAGCCCGGGTGGCATTGGCCCTGCCGCAGCTGTGGGGGAGGGAGGGTGTATGACCCCGTTGGGCAAAGACCTCGTGAGAGCCACTCCCAGCCTGTGGCTTGCCCGGCGCGGCTCTCCCATCGCAGGGCCTGCTGGCTCCCATGCTTGGGCTGTAGCACTAGTGGGGGGTGGGTGGGGTTTGTGTCCGAGTCACCCTGCGGGATCCCCTCTCTTCCCAGCATCTCCAGGGCGCCATCAGTGAGTCTGGGTGCCGGGGAGTTCCCAGGACTTCCCTTTTTACCCCCCGCCCTCTGAGCAACGACCAGAGGGGGCGCCACAGAGCAGCGCAGTTACCTGCCTCCCCCGCAGGGCCAAGCCCAGCCTGCAGCGGGAGGTTCCACAGGGGAACAGCTGCGACCGGCCTGGCCCCATCCCCCGCACAGACCCCCTGGGATTGCGCCAGCTGTGCCGGGATATGATGGCTCTTTGACTCATCCTCACAGGCTGTGGTTGTGGTTTCAGCACTCCGTTGTTCTCTGGTATCCGCTGGCCTGATCTCCGGCAGCGCTTGGGTCTCCAGCAGTGTGTTTGGCTCCAGGCTGGGCTGAGTGTGCTGCGCTCTTCCTGGGGTGGGGAGCCGGGGAAGACTCCACCCGGGAGCTTGTTCTGAGTCCTGGCTGGGGGAGAACTGAAGCAGGCTGGCCTCACGGCTGTGTGCAGCCCCCTGGATCCAGGGGATCCCCTCGGACTTTGTGCCCAGTGTAACAATAAATAATTCCCGTCCCTAGCACTAACACGGCGTTCTGGGTGGTGCAAACAGCTGTGCCTGCACTCCACCCAGCTGTGAAATGCTGCAGCCACCTCTGGGGGGGGAGCACGGCTGCTGCTTAATAGGCCGAGTAACCCTGCAGTAATGTAGGCCAGGCAGCGAGGAGGAATGCCGGATGCGGTTTAAACTGCTGGGGGAATCAGGAAAGCTGAATGTAACCGGCCAGGCTGGAATTGGCTGGAACGCTGGGGTTAGCCCGGGGGCGTTAGCGACGGCCTGTGTCCCTGCACGGCTGGCTCCGGTACTGAAGTCTCTTGGCTCTGGCTCTGGGGGTAGATGCGTGAGCCCCTAGACTCATTCCCTGCTGATAATGGTCGCACTGTCTGTGCTGCCTGCAGCCTCTGTGACAGCCAAGACGTGAGGTCTCCAAGCCAGCAGCCCAGCACCCCGTAGCAGCAAACCGGGCCCTGGGCTCTGTATCGGCTCCGAGAAAGAGCTCATCAAACACACTGAAACCAAGCAAAGGGAAACAGGAGGAAATACTTCCATCTCTCAGGCTGCGGGGTAACCCCCATTGCTGAGCACTTACCCCTAGACCCACTACGGCACTGGAGAATAGGCCGCAGGGGATACCCCGTACCGCCCGGGCCTAGGGCAGCACAGAGGACAGGGAGCTGGGAGTGCGGAGCTCTGCCCCCCGGGTACGTCTGGGGGAGTTTGCAGTCAGTGCCAGGGAGGGCTCTGAGCAGGGCTCACTGGGGCCCGGGTGATGCTAAGTGCAGAGGGCAGCAGGGTCCAGCCAGATTTGGTACTGGCTGTCACCCAGACCATGGGCCCCTGGACATCACATCCCACTTGACGCCAGCCAGTGAGAGAAGGAGAGAGATCGTCCCTGACACCCCAGGGTGCCCAGCCCGGCTGGTCTGCCCCTGGGTGGGGTCTCCCCATTGTTCAGGGGATGGGATTCCAGGGGGAGCGGCTCCTGGCCCGGCCTCCCTCTCCTCCTGCCCCTGTTGCTGGCCGAGGCTCCAGGGAGGAGAGGTTTGTTTGCAGGCCACTGGAGTTGCACCAAGGATGCCTTTGGCCCCTCTGGCTTTTCTTTAAGCTGATTTTCTTTCCTTTCCCCCTTCGGCCTCCCACCAGAATGTCCCCCGCTGGGGCTGGAGTCTCTGAGGGTGTCGGACTTCCAGCTACGAGCCTCCAGCATCAAGCGCTACGGACTGGGTGCCCACCGGGGACGCCTCAATATACAGGTGTGCTGGGGAGGGGGGAGCCCTTTCCTTCAGAGCGAGGCCTCTCCCCGCCCCCATGGCAGTTACCTGGCCACCAGCTGGGCGTCGTCTCCCTCCAGGGGCTCTGGGGTGCCATTCTGACAGCTCCAAAGAGGACGGATCCTGGCTGCAGCCCCAGCGCCCTCACCTAACTCTCTCCCCCCTAGCAGGGTCACCCCATCCGTCCCCCACACTAGCCTCTTCACTGCACCGTCTTCCACTGGAGGGCGAGAAACCTCCCGCGGCAGCTGGCTAAAGGGTCCTGCTGAGCATTTCCCCTCCCCAGTAGGGGGCGCCGCCATCGGGCACTGAAATGTACATAACGACCCGGCAGCCCCCCCGCCTTTCCATTTCGTTCAGAGCCAGAGAACTGGGCCCGTTTCTGCGGGGAGGGTTGGGGGGAGTTCTGCACAGCTCCGTGGATTTCCCCACTGAAACCAGGGCTCTGTTTTCTAGCCAGGATGTGGGGATTTTGGGTGGGAAGCTGCCCCATTCCCGGTAGCATGGTGGCTCCCGCTGACCTGCGCCCCTGATGTGGGGGAGCGCTCGTGACGTCTGGCCCAAGTCGCTCAGACTAGTCAGACCTGCGCAGAGCTGGTGAATTTCCCCGCAGTTCTGGGGGGGCGATGAGCCACAGGCCAGCTCGGGCTGGGTTACCTGTTCGCAGTAGTGCTCGCTATCTCGGGCGGGGCAGTCCCTGCTGCGGGGAGCCCCAAGGAGCCCAGCTCCCCGGGGCGTTGGCAAGGGAACTCCCAGCGCACAGCTTCCCACGCTCCGTGGCTGCCCCCACAGTGACCTCCCGCCGCTCTCTGTTCTCCCCCCCGCCGCAGTCCGGGATTCACGACGGTGACTTCTATGACGGAGGCTGGTGTGCCGGCCACGAGGACCGGGACCAGTGGCTGGAGATCGATGCCCGGCGGCCGACCCGTTTCACTGGCGTCATCACACAAGGCCTGAACTCCATCTGGACGTAAGCAGCTAGTGAAGGGGAGGGGAGAGCGCGGGGTGATGGATCCGGGGCCGCAGCCACTGGCTGGGTCAGCGAGCCCCTCATCGTGGTATCTAGGCTCTCGGACAGCTCTTGTGGGGCTATCAGTGAAGGGGACCAGGGTCCCTATAAACCCCTCAGTGCTGGTGACTGACCCCACGGCTGATTCTCTCTCCCCTTCTTCCCCATGTAGTTACGACTGGGTGACCTCCTACAAAGTCCAGTTCAGTAACGACACACACAGCTGGCAGCCAGGCAGGAACGGGACGGAGGAGGTGGTGAGTGGGGGCGCCCCAGCCCTGGGGCAGCGCGGGGATGGGAGGCTGGTGGGGCGACGGGCCAGCACCGGGGCGAATGGGCTCTTTTACAGTCGGTGGCTGTGGGTGGCAGCGCCTGCCGGGGCCTCGAGGACTGGGGGACGGAGGTGCGGGGTCAGAGCCTCCGGATTTCGCTGAGCTGTGCGCGGCCCCCACGGGCACGGGCAGGGCACTGGGCACTTTAAGCGACATTTGCTGCCCTGGAGCCTGGGGTCAGGCTGTACCAGGCCAGACCCCCATCCTGAGGGCGCCTCTCGCTCACCTTGGGGGCCTTTCCCCCAGCAGCAAGAGCCATGACAGCCCCCCAATGGGACCGGACCCCTCCCTGCTCCCCGCAGCCCTCTCCCGGCACCAGCCAGTCTGCGGAGGGTTAATAGAGCTGCGTGGGCTGTGCCCCCCCCCCACCTCCCAGCATCAGCTGGGCTCCAGCCTCAGCACAAAGAGCGTCTGTCTGGGGTGCGGGGGGGGGGCAGCTCTGCTTCCCCTGGCAGCCCCCAGCAAAATCCCTCCCTCCCGGGCTGGAGGGGGTGAGTGTGTGTGTGTCCATGTGTGTAAATAAATCAGTGCAGTGTGTGTACAGACGGGCAGTGTGTGTGTGCGTGTGTGTACAGACGTGCAGTGTGTGTGTGTGTGTTACAGACGGGCAGTGTGCGTGCAGTGTGTGTGTGCGTGTGTTACAGATGTGCAGTGTGTGTGCGTGTGTGTACAGATGTGCGGTGTGTGCGTGTGTGTACAGATGTGCGGTGTGNGTGTGTGTGTGTGTGTGTGTGTTACAGACGTGCAGTGTGTGTGTGTGTGTGTGTGTGTGTTACAGACGTGCAGTGTGTGTGTCCGCGCTATAGAATTCACTGTGCTCTGACCTCTTCCTGCCCAATCTTTTGGGAAAGAACTGAGTTCGGAAAGAGGCAGAAAGCAATCAGCCTGGCGGGGGGAGGGGAGGAACCGGCAGCTCCCAGCCCCCTCTGCACTAGGGGGAGACGGTCCCGCCTGGCTCGTCCCATCTCACTGGCGCCCCCGAGAGGGAGCCAGGCCCCCCTGGGGAGGGCAGTGGGGGTGGGCTCGTGGCTGGGCGGTGAGTGGGTGTCTGTGAGAGTCCCACACTGCACTCTGTGGCTCTCTCCCTGGGGAGCTCTGAGCTGGCACGGGCCCCGGCGGGCGCCTGGAGCCCTGTTGGCCCGGGGCAGAGCAGCTGTTGGTTTCCCTGGGGTTTGGCACGTCCCTGTGGCACAAGCCTGGGTCTGGTGCCAGGTTCCAGCCTCTCGCAGGCAGCTCGGGTTGAATGGGAGCCAGGGGGAGCAGGCGGGGGCTGGGGCGGACGTAACCCTTTGGGTTCTGGTCCTGGGCCCTCGGAGCTGCCAACTGGGCAATGCGGACACTGGACCCACCCGCTGCTTCTCTAGTGCCAGGCGACACGGCGCGGCTCTCGCTGCCTGGCAGTCCAGAGCCTGGGAGAATCCCGGCTTGTCTTTGAAGAAGGACTCAGCATCCCGCCCCGGGAGGAGGGCTGGGCATGTGGCCTGGGGAGGCTCTGGGCAATGGAGGCAGTGGGCCGCGAGGCGAGTGGGCGCTGTCCTGCTCAGAGCAGGGGGAGATCCGGTCTGGGGCGCAGGCGGGAGGTCAGTGACTCCAAGGGCAGGGGGCAGCCTGGGGGAACCCTGCTCCGGCTGCTGGGGGGTGCAGGGCTGGAGGCCCTGGGCCTGGCACGCCAGCCCCTGTCACCAGCACCCACCTCCCCCAGAAGGATGAGTATTTATAACGGGGATAAGAAGGAGCCTCGCAAGCAGCCGAAGGCCAGGGCCGCATCCGTCTGTCTGTCTCTAGGTGTTCCTGGGGAACAAGGACCCCGAGACGCCCGTGCTCAATGCACTCCCCACCCCGGTGGTGGCGCGCTACATCCGCATCAACCCCCAGACCTGGTTTGAGAACGGCACCATCTGCCTGAGGGCGGAGATCCTGGGCTGCCCCTTGCCAGGTAGGACGCGCTGCTGGGGTGGGCTTGTCCCTTTGCTCCCCCTCCGACAGGCCGTCTGGCCAGGCCTGTCCGTCTTCCCCTTCGTTCTGTTGTGTGGCATCAAGCCGGAGCCCTTTGCTCTCGGTCCCTCTGGCCTGTCTCCTCTGCAGCCCTCTGTCGTGCCAGCAGCCCCAGGTCCGCGGCCGGGCTGGCACTGCGCGCTCAGACCCCAAATGGTCTGGGACGGGGCTGTCCGAGAAATGCCTCTCACCCAACAGCCCTGCCAGGTCGTGCACAGCAACACAGGAACCGCTGGGCCAGATGAGACCCGCAGTCCTTTTAAGCCAGGCTCTGGCAGTGACCTGTACCAGCTGCTTGAGAGAGTCCCTGAGGGATGGGATAACCTGCCGATGGCAACGTTCCCTCCTGACCACCCAGGAGCTATAGGCCAGGTCAAGCCCTGAAGCATGAACATTTCTGTCCCTCCCGGCGCGCTCGGGTAGTTTAAAGTATTTACTGGTATAATTCTGGGTCATCTTGTTCTCCTGGAGGTGCTGGCCAGGCCCTGTAGTTTAGGGTGAGTTTTGCACTTAAAGCAGGGATATAGCCTCTCTTCCGGAGGGAAAAGACTGTGTATCCTCCCACGCCGGGCAGCCCGGACTCTGAGCCCAGCACGCACGGGCTGAGGTGTTACACCTGGATCCGCGAATTAGGTTGTGAACAAAAATGAATTCTGAAAATGGGTCCTTTAAGAAACGCAGCCCGCAGCGTCGGACCAGCTTTGTCCCTGTTGACATCTGCTCAGGTATTGGCCGTTTACACACAGAGCGGCTGAGAGGTGGGTCTGGAGCAAGGGATAGATTTGTAGGTAACTTGTTAGGCTGACTGGTCATTTTTTGCCGTTATTCGCCGTAAGGGGGAGTTTCTCTATCAGCAGAGGCTGCACAATAATCTTCGTCAGCGACGCTTGGGGCTAACTGCCCTCTTCCCAAAATGGTGGCCGCCTCTCCTTGTTCTAAACGGGATGCAAGCCGACCTCAGCGAAGGGCCTTCTCAGACCGGAAAGAGGCCGGGGGCTACCCTTAGCCAAGATGGCCTCTGCCTTCATCCAGCTGCTGTGGGCAGCTTCACCTGGCCCCAGCTGGGGAGAATGGGGGCTGGCGGCCCGCGGGCGGACACGGGAGCGTTTGGTGCCTGGACCTGGCGCCAGCCCCGAATTTCACGCCCGACTTTCCCTGCAGACCCCAACAACATCTACTCCTGGGAGAACGAGCCGGTGGTGACCGACAAGCTGGACTTCAGGCATCACAACTACAAGGAGATGAGAAAGGTACGTTCCCTTCGCTCCCTGCCTCCACACGGCTGGGGCAGGCAGCTCCCGCCCTGTGCCCACCCCTCGCGGTGCCCGCCGCCGGCAGGGAAGGCAGGCACGCGTTGGCCAGCCCCGGCAGGAGAGGCTAACCGTGCCCCTTGCCCTTCACAGCTGATGAAGGAGGTGAACGAGGAGTGCCCCAACATCACCCGGGTCTACAGCATCGGGAAGAGCTACCTGGGCCTGAAGATGTACGCGATGGAGATCTCGGACAACCCCGGGCAGCACGAGTTGGGTGAGTCCCCGCAGCACGGGGCAGAGGGGAGACGCCGCCGGCACCGCTTCCCAGCCGCACCCCCGGCGCTGGCGGACGGAGAGGGAGAGCTCGGGTTGCTGCCCTCGTGCCACACACAGAGAGTCTCATTTTGGTCGGGGGGACGTCCATCTACACCCCTGCTCTACTGCCCCATGTCCCACGAGGCTGGCCTGGCTGAACTCTGCCCCGAGCCAGGGCGCCCCGCTGAGTCTGCCCCCAGACACCCCCCCCTAGAGCCAGGGCACTGCTGAGTCTGCCCCCACAGCCACCCCCCAGAGCCAGGGCGCCCCGCTGAGTCTGCCCCCAGACACCCCCCCCTAGAGCCAGGGCAC
>NC_048302.1:138752475-138767524 GCF_013100865.1 Trachemys scripta elegans
CCCCCCCCAGAGCCAGGGCACCGCTGAGTCTGCCCCCAGACACCCCCCAGAGCCAGGGCGCCGCTGAGTCTGCCCCCAGAGACACCCCCCAGAGTCAGGGCGCCGCTGAGTCTGTCCCCAGACACCCCCCTAGAGCCAGGGCGCCCCGCTGAGTCTGCCCCCAGACACCCCCAGGGCCCGGGCACCTCCCTGCCTGGAGTGTGTGAGGCTCTACCCACATTCAGTGTGTCCTGCCCCCTCTGGGGACGCAGGCAGCACGAACTCCCCCTCCAGAGCCTCAGGCCCAGCTGGCCCAGCCCGGGGCGGTTCCTGGAGCCAGTCTCCGCGTCGCTTCCCCCGGGAGTCTGGCAGGTGGGGGGATTTCCCAGGCGTCCAGCGGCCCCGGGGAGCGGGCGGGGTTGGCCGCGCTCTCAGCCTGGTGCCCGGAGGGTGGCGCCGGGCGGGCGGGCGGGCGGCAGGCTCGTGGGCAGCTGGCTGCGTGTCACCGGCAGGGGAGCCGGAGTTCCGCTACGTGGCCGGGATGCACGGGAACGAGGTGCTGGGCCGTGAGCTTCTGCTCAACCTGATGCAGTACCTGTGCGGCGAGTACACCCGGGGCAACCCCCGCGTCGTCCGGCTGGTGAGCGAGACCCGCATCCACCTGTTGCCCTCCATGAACCCCGACGGCTACGAGACGGCCTACAAGCTGGTAGGGCCCGCGCCCAGGGGAGGGCAGCTCCGGCCGGGCGTCACTGCGGGGCCCGGGGGACCCGTGGGCACGGCCTCACGGCCACTCAGGGGCCCCTGCGGACGCAGGGCGGAGCCACTGCCGGGCTCAGGGGACCAGGCAGTACAGTCGCACTGGGCACCAGCCGGGTTGGCTCCGAGAGGGGTGGCCTGGGAATCCCGGCCTGGCGACGGGGCTGGGTCCCTCTCTGCGCCCTGCCAATGCAGGGCCGGGCGGGGGCTGAACGTCCGCACGCTCTGCTCCCGTGAAGCCAGCAGGAGGCGCTCTCAGCACGCCCGGCCGGCACAGTTCAGTGCTGCTGGCAGGTGCTGGTACGGCAGAGGCCGCCCCCAGGCGGGAACACGGGCAGGGCGCTCGGGAACTTTAACCCAGTTCGCTCCTGGGGCGAGGCAGCTGAGCGGCTCCCCTGCGGGGAGCAGGGAGTGGGCCAGAGGGGCCTGGCGGGCTCTAGGGGGACGGCCCCATGAACGGCGCTAGGGGCTGGCCGTGGAGCGCCCTGGCTGAGGGCAGTGAGGGCAATGGGGATCCCAACACAGACGCACGGGGAGGAAGGGGGGACGACACGGGATGGGGGGCAGATGATGAGGAGGGAGGGGGCTGGAAGGGGGCACAAGGGCCCCTCTGGCCAGTGTGGGCTGGAGGGAGGGAGGCAGACGGGGGTGGGAGGGCCGTGGCAGCCAGGGGATGTCACGGTGGCCCAGCCGTTATTGGGGGTCTCTGATCTGCGGTGGCTCTGAGCCCCACCTGCTCTGAATGTGCCCCAGAGAGCGGGGGGGCGGCGGGGGAGGAGGAGCTGAGCTCTCCCCCCGCCCCCCTCCCCCGCCCCCCCGCAGGGCTCGGAGCTGGCGGGCTGGGCCGTGGGCCGCTGGACCTACGAAGGCATCGACCTCAACCACAACTTCGCTGACCTCAACACGGCCCTGTGGGATGCCGAAGACAACGAGCTGGTTCCTCACAAGTTCCCCAACCACTATCTCCCCATCCCGGAGTACTACACCTTCGCCAACGCCACGGTGAGTCCCGCTGGCCGCACGGGGCGGGGTGGGGGTGTGTGTGCGGGGATGGGGCAGTGCGGGATAGGGGGCGCTGTGGAACAGGGGGTGTTGTGGAATGCGGGGACAGGGCGGTGCAGGGATGGGGAAGCTGTGGAGGACATAGGGGCACTGTGGGGTGCGGGGGACATGGGGAGATATGCGGTGCGGGGGGCAGGGAGTGCTGTGAGGTGCGGGGGGCAGGGGTGCTGTGGGGTGCAGGGGGTGCTGTGGGGTGCGGGAGACATGGGGGGCTGTGGGCTGCAGGGTGCAGGGGGTGCTGTGGGGTGGAGGGGACATGGGGGGGGCTGTGGGGTGCAGGGATGGATGGGGCTGGGAGAACTGGGGATTCTCCTTGCTGGAAGGCAGAGTGAGGGGCGGGGACTGGGGTGACGGATGCGAACTGGGGTATTCTGGGCCTGCTGCCCAGCGGCTCTCACATGCCAGCCGTGGCAGTGGGACGATCCAGGCCCTGAGGGGGAGCCGGGTTCATGCCAGGGGCCTGCAGACACCATGGTCACCCGGCTCCTCCTGCAGCCCTTCACCCCAGGGCGAAGCGGGTGCGAGAGGCAGCCCGGGCGGAATGGCAGCCCCTTGCACGGGAACCAGTCCCAGCCGAGTGTCAGGCCACGTGCTTCACTCCCCATCCCTGCCCTCAGCGCCGGGGGGCCCTTGTCCCCCCCAGCGCTCTGAGGCCGAGGCCTGTCCCTGCCCAGGTGGCCCCGGAGACCCGCGCCGTCATCGACTGGATGCAGAAGTTCCCCTTCGTGCTAAGCGCCAACCTGCACGGGGGGGAGCTGGTGGTGACCTACCCCTACGACATGACCCGCACCTACTGGAAGGCCCAGGAGCTGACGCCCACGCCCGACGACGCCATCTTCCGCTGGCTCGCCACCGTCTATGCCACCACCAACCTGGCCATGGTGGATGACGAGCGCCGCCTCTGCCACTACGAGGACTTCACCAGGGAGGGCAACATCATCAACGGCGCCAACTGGCACACGGTGCCGGGAAGTAGGTGGCCCCGCTCCAGAGCCTGGGGGGAAGGGCTCTTCGATCCCCTGGAGCAGGGAGGTCCTGGCAGTCCATGTGCCCTGCACTGGACAGGGAGTGGGGTGTCACGGAGTGTGGGGGGAGACAAGGCCCTGCACCCCCGGCTTCCTGCGATTCACCATGACTCTCAGCCAGCCAGTAAAGCAGAAGGTTTATTCAGATGACAGGAACACAGTCCAAGACAGGTCTTGCAGGCACAGACAACAGGACCCCCCTCAGTTAGGTCCATCTTGGGGTCCCAGGGGCACCACAGCCCTGTTGGGGGGTCAGAGCCCCGCCTGGGCTCCCCTCCGTTACACCAGCCAGCTCCTGAAACTCCAACGCCCTCCAGCATCTCTCACCCAGCCTCTCCCCAGCTCCTCCTCCAGGCTTTGTTCAGTTTCCCGGGCAGAGGTGTCACCCGGCCTCTAACCCCTTCCTGGGTTCTCACGTTACATGCTCAGGTATCTTCCCTTGAGGCCAGTCTCCCATCCCCCAATGCAGACCGTCCTAGCCACACTCCCCTGCCTTCCCAGGCCAACACTCCCCACTCAGCATTCAAAGACCGTATTAAGAACAGTCCCAGTTCGTCACATCTCTCCCCACTTCAAGACCGAACTGAGAGGGTCACTTCAGCCAGTGACCTGGGGAAGTTCGAACCTACCCCCGTTCCCGTGGATGCCCCAGCATCCCTTCCATTCCTTGGTGAGAATTACACCAGGCCCTTCCAGTTTCATGCCCCCCTTTAGGTTGGGTGTGCTCGATGGCACTCGCAGTTCGCATGTGGGAAGGTTTATGCGGCCTGTGCCCTTTCCCCACCCCAATACCCCTGGGGTTCCAACTGGGCTGTGGTCTTCTCCCAGCGTTCCAGTCTGGAGGTCTGTGATTCAGGCTCTCTTGGTTCAGAACCCCCCTTTTGACCTTGGCCACCCTCTGGAAGGCTCCTCTATGCTTGGCAAGGGTCCTAAAGCCGTTTTCCCCTTGTCCCGGGCCTTCCTCCCCCTCTGACAGGGGTCACAGGATCCGCAGTACTGTCGGACAGTAACAAAGACCCCAGGCCAGTAAAAGCTCCGTAGCAGCCTCTGCTGGGTACGCCAGGTTCCCTGGTGCCCTGAGAGGGGAATGTCATGGGCCCAGCACAGCAGCTGGCGGCGATACTTCTGGGGTACCACCAGCTGCCTCCTGATCCCCCCTGACTCCATTTTCCCTGGGGGAGCCCATTCTCGGTACAGGAACCCCTTCTCCCACAGGAACCTTTTCCGGCCACCTATCCCCATGGTCTGTACCGCATTGAGGTCGTCCAGGTCCCTTATCTTCCACAAGGAGGGATCTTTCTGCACCTCGGCCTGGAACTCAGCAGCTGGGACAGGGATGGGCACCTGCTCTCTCTCGCCGGCTGGGTCTGAAGCTGCAGCCTCCCTGAGCCGTGTCCCTGGGCGTTCCCTCCCCACCAGGTTAGGGTCCTGTGCCTCGGGCAAGGTACCCTCCCCGTTGTCAGGGCGCAGTGCCCCTCGCCGGCTCTGGCTATGGGTCATGACCAGGGCACCCTGGGAGTTGCTTGTCCAGTCCTCCAGGTCCCCCCCCGCATTAACACCTCAGTGGGCAAATGGTGGTGCACCCCCACTTCCTTGGGGCCCTCCTTGGCCCCCCACTTCAGGTGTACCCTCGCCACGGGCACCTTGAATGTGGTCCCGCCCACCCCCGTCAGGGTTAGATAGGTGTTGGGCATCACCTGATCTGGAGCTACCACCTCGGGCCGGGCCAGCGTCACCTCAGCGCCCGTGTCCCAGTATCCATTGACCTTCCTCCCATCCACCTCCAGGGGAACAAGGCACTTGCTCCGCAGGGACAGCCCCGCGCCCACCCTGTAAACGGAGAACCTTGAGTCCAGAGCATCCAGCCCCCCAGAGGAGCTGGCCTGGGGCACCCCTCCCTCCTGAGCCGTTGGGAAGCTGTCAGCCCCCCTTGCCTGGGCCATCTTCCCCTCGTCCGGCTGGGTCTCTACCACGTTAACCCTCTGTGGGTTCGGTCTGCTCAGTCTGTCCCTGAGCCTGGGGCACTGGGCCCGTATGTGGCCTCTCTGGCCACAGTGATAGCAGCCCATGTCCCATGAGTCACCTCAAGCTGGTCGGTTGGTCCTGACACTGGGTGTTCCCCTTGGGACGGGGCTCTCCATGTTTCCCCTTTGGGAGATCCCAGGGTCACTCTCTTTCTGTATCGTGGCGGGCCTGTTCCTTTGGGACTCCTCCCTGTCATCCCCTGCCCGACTGTCCACAAACTCGTCGGCCAGCTGGCCTGCGTGTGCGGGTTCTCTGGCTTCTGGTCCATCAACCATCGCCTCAGGTCGGATGGGCACTGCTCATACAGGTGCTCCAGTACGAATAGGTCAAGCAGGTCCTCTTTAGCTTGGGCCCCAGCTGTCCACTTGCAGGCATACCCCTGCGCCCGGTTGGCTAGTTGTAGGTATGTGACCTCACGGGTTTTACGCTGACTCCAGAATCTTTTCCGGTACATCTCAGGGGTCAGCCCAAACTCGCGGAGCAGGGCCTTTTTGAACAGTTCGTAGTCCCCTGTCTCCGCCCCTTTCAGTCGGCTGTACCTCCACGGCTGTGGAGTCTAGTAAGGGGGTGAGAAACTGGAGCCTGTCTGCAGGGTCAACCCTGTGCAGCTCGCAGGCATTCTCAAAGGCCGTCAGGAAGGTATCTATGTCCTCCCTCTCCTTACGCTGGGCCAGGAAGCCCTGATCAAAGCTCTTTGCAGTCTTGGGTCCCCCCTCACTCACCGCAGCCAGGGCCCCACTGCTCCTCAGCCTGGCCAGTTCCAGCTCATGCAGACGCTGTTTCTCCTCATGCTGACGCTGCTTTTCCCGTTCTTCCCGCTCCTGCTTCAATTCTTGCTTCCTTAACTCAAGCTCTTCCCGTCTCAGCTCCCTGTCATATTCCAGCCGCCTCCGCTCCCGGGACGGGGAGCTCCGCTGGGATGATCCCCTGCTGGCCGCCGGGGTCAGGGTGCCCTCGGTATTCGCTGGGCTTCCCCCAACCTCTCCCCTAGGTATAGGTAGGCAGGGTCTCGGGATGTTCTCAGCAGCAGTCTGACCCCTCCCAGCCATGTCAGACCCCGGGGCCCACGCTGCATCGGCCGGGCGGCTTCCCTCAGGGACAGGGCTCGGTTCGTCCAAGCGATCCCTCTCCTCCAGCTGGGCAATGAGCTGTTCTTTGGTGGACCTCCCAGTGCGCAGCCCCCTCTGCTTGCACAGCTCCACCAGGTCGCTCTTAAGGCGTTTAGCATCCATCCTCCTGCTGGCCACTCGCCGGCCTGTGCTCTCCGCTTTTCACCGTTCCAGGGGGGCCCCGAGTGTGCCAGCCCTTCTTCAGGTCACCACCTCTCTGCCAGGATCAAGCTGCAGCCTCCTCCGCCCCGGGACCGCTCGCTGCAATCCCCCAGGGGACCCTGTTACTGCAAAAGTCCTTTTCTCTGGTCACACACTCCCAGAGGTTAATTGCCCCCTGAAACCGTCTCTCTCTGACTCTTCAGCCCACCTGGTCCCTGTCGATCCCCCTTCGTTTTACTGCTCCCCAGTCACTTACTGCAGGAAGCGCCGTCCACGGGGTGCAGTAGATCCCACCGCTGCCACCAGTTGTCACGGAGTGTGGGGGACTCAGGGCCCTGTACCCCCGGCTTCCTGTTATTCACCATGACTGTGGTGGGTCTGTGGGTTGGAGCTCCGTCGTGTCCCGAGACCCCCGTGCTGGGAGTGATCCTGGCTGTGCCCTGCCCGGGGCTCTGGCTGGCACTCGGGGGCGGGGAGGACCTCACTGCGTTTGGGACGGAGCTTCTTGGCTCAGGATGCAGACAGGCCTTGCCCAGCTGCCCTCTGGCCAGACCCGGCTGAAACAGCTTCTGCCGCTGTGTCCATCGCTCAGGAGTGACCCTGCACGCGGGGCCCGTCGCTGCCGCGCGACCCTCCGGTAACCGACCGGGGCGCGGGGCCCGTCGCTGCCGCGCGACCCTCCGGTAACCGACCGGGGCGCGGGGCCCGTCGTTGCCGCGCGACCCTCCGGTAACCGACCGGGGCGCAGGACAAATGCAAAGTGCTGCACTTAGGCAGGAACAATCAGTTGCACACATACAGAATGGGAAGAGACTGTCTAGGAAGGAGTACGGCAGAAAGGGATCTAGGGGTTATAGTGGACCACAAGCTAAATATGAGTCAACAGTGTGATGCTGTTGCAAAAAAAGCAAACGTGATTCTGGGATGTATTAACAGGTGTGTTGTGAGCAAGACACAAGAAGTCATTCTTCCGCTCTACTCTGCTCTGGTTAGGCCTCAGCTGGAGTATTGTGTCCAGTTCTGGGCACCGCATTTCAAGAAAGATGTGGAGAAATTGGAGAGGGTCCAGAGAAGAGCAACAAGAATGATGAAAGGTCTAGAGAACATGACCTAGGAGGGAAGATTGAAAAAATTGGGTTTGTTTAGTCTGGAGAAGAGAAGACTGAGAGGGGACATGAGAACAGTTTTCAAGTACATAAAAGATTGTTTCAAGGAGGAGGGAGAAAAATTGTTCTTAACGTCTGAGGATAGGACAAGAAGCAATGGGCTTAAATTGCAGTAAGGGCGGTTTAGGTTGGACATTAGGAAAATTCCTGTCAGGGTGGTTAAGCACTGGAATAAATTGCTTAGGGAGGTTGTGAAATCTCCATCATTGGGGATTTTTACGAGACGGTTGGACAAACACCGCTCAGGGATGGTCTAGATAATTCGTCCTGCCACAAGGGCACGGGACTGGACTAGATGAACCTCTCGAGGTCCTTTCCAGTTCTATGATTCTATGAATTACAAACCAGGGCGCAGGGCCCGTCGCTGCCGAGTGACCCTCCAATAACCAACCAGCTGCAGGGCCCAACACCCTGCTGTATTTCCCATTCCAAGTGCAGGCTGCCGTAAGGAGCTCAGCTCACTTCTCTGGCGTGGCACCAGATCGCCCCGTGCTTGTCTCCCTGTGCAGGTATGAACGACTTCAGCTACCTGCACACAAACTGCTTTGAGGTCACTGTAGAGCTGTCCTGCGACAAATTCCCGCACGAGTCCGAGCTGCCCAGGGAGTGGGAGAACAACAAGGAGTCCCTGCTGGTCTTCATGGAGCAGGTGCATGTCCTGGCCTAAGGGGGGCACTCCAGGGCCAGGGCAGTCCCGAAACCCTGCCTGGCTCCTGGACGTGGGTATCTAGGGCAGCGCCTCCTGGAGCTTCTCCGCGGAGGTCACGTGGCCCTGTGGGAGCTGGGCAAGGCCCCAGGAGCGGCTGCTCCGGCCAAGGCAGGTTCTGGCTGGGTGTTGGTGCTAGCAGTGAACCCGTCACGGCGCCAAGGCTGGAGAGACACGGGGCAGCACTTACCCACTTGGGAGGGAGGGAGACCCAGTGGGTAGAGTATGGAACTGGGTGTCACTCAGGACAAAACCCAATCCCCTACCCCTTGAGCTAAAGGGGAATCACCATTAGCTGATAGCAGTGTAGGGACAATGACACACAGAGTAATTCTGAATCCAGCCAGCAGAGGGCAATATGCACATGCACGCACAAGCACACAGTGCCCGGGGCTTGATAACAGGTTTTTAAAGGCTAGTCAGAAGATCATGGAAGATCGAGATGAGAGAGACGTTAGATATTCGCTCCGACAGTCCCCAGATGCAGGGCACAGCAGATGTTAATGCCATCACACGGCTGTACACGGGGGTGCCGTCCCTTCCAGAGGCAGAGCAGCCCCAGACGCATGGCGCTTCGGTTTGTAGCTGAAATGTCCTCTGGACAGAGCCACAAAAACTGCCTCTCAGGCCCTGCCACCAGCAGCTCTGGGTTCCTCCAGCAGACGTGATCCGAGTAACAAGGAACGGCATAAAGCAGCCTGTTGGTTCCAGCTGAGACGGGCAAGCCCCTCCCGACCATGCCAAGCAGCCTTGGCAGTGCCTTTAGGAGAGCATGACGAGACAGAAGGCAGAGCACCCGGCCATGCCAACCACTGTGCGGCAGGGGCTGCTGGGGGACAGAGCTAAGAAGGGAAGAACGGGGTTGGTTAAAGGACAAGACGGGGAGTCAAGAAACCCGGGCTGTATTCCCTGCTCCCCTGCCCCCTTGCACCAGGTATAGCACCCCCACCTGGCCACGCAGGGAGAACAGACATCGGTTGTGCCTCCTGTTTTATTTATAACACACAAAATCCCAGATTCTGCAAATGGTCATTATCTACAGAGCCATTTGTCCCCGTCGCATCACCCCGCCTGCAGGGTGCCAGCAAACAGCTCCTCTCTGCAGCCCAGAGTCCTGCTTTCAGGAGAGAAATTCAGTCTGTAGCCACTACAGTGGTGCAAAAAGGCCTTATCTGTTTGCCACCTGTCAATTACATGGAGGCCAGGGGCCCCCCAAACAATAAATAGTGATATCCGGCTTTGGGGGGGCCAGCGGGGGCAGCGACGCCTTCCTGAGGGATGTTCGCCCTTGTCGACACTGGGACTTTCAGCCCCCGCCCATGCAGCAGCGTGCGTGCACTGCCTAGCGTAGACACTACTCATACAGTGCAGTGCGATTTGCACCTGTGCAGTTTAGCCTCGTTTCAAACTACACCAGTGCTCAAACCCCAGGGTAGACGAGGCCTGACACCGTCCCGCGTCCCCAGGGATGGGCACTTGCCGAGATTCACTGAGCACACGTTGGACATACACACGGCCCGTACACCAGCAGCTGCTGGGGGCTGCAGAGGTCACTGTGGGGCAATGATCCGCCGGGGGGAATAGCGGGTAGTTGGGGTCAGCTCTCCATGCCAGCTCGGTCCCTTGAGTGGCGTGTGCCAGGCAGGCAGGGGGCCCAGCCTTCTCTCACCCGTGTGGGCAGCCCACACGTTTCACACCCTTCTCTGACGGGCTTGGCCGGGCCGTGTAAGGCGGTGGTTTGTTAATCTCTGGGCTCTCACAGCTGGTACCCCTGGGGCTCAGCGCTGGGCACCTCAGAGAATGGCAAAGGGTAGGGAGTCCCAGGCAGCGAGGGTGGCCAGCGGCTGAAGGCACCGCTCTCTGGGGAGAGGCTGAAAACTCCCCCTGTCTAGCTTGGCTCCGCGCACACAGACAGGAGAGCCGCTGGGTGACAACTGAAACAGCCGCCGTAGCTGGTACAAGAGGCTGTGTGGAGCTGTGGGGTGAGCTCAGGACGCCTGAGTTCTAACCCTATCTCTGCCACTGGCTCACCACGCGGCCTCGGGCGAACCGCGCCTCCTCCGGAACCAGGGTGGTGACGCTGAGCCCTCTCCACGGGGTTAGTCCGTGAGCGCGGCGCGGTGTGACTGGCCGAGGGGGAACACCCTGGGAGGAGGGGAGGTGTTGGGGCCTGCTGGGGCAATGAGCAGCGATGGAGCAAAGGGAGATCCAGGATCCCCTCCGGGGCGTTTGGCTGCAGGACAAGCAGCCACCCCAGCCATGGGGCACAACCCCCAGCACTCCGGATGTTTAACCCAGGGCTGGACAAACTGCAGGGAGCCGCCCAGCAGGCGGTGCGCGGACGGTGGTGCCCCATAACCCTGGGCTGGGGGCTGGCTCGCTCTCCCCGCCGTACGCAGGGAGGGGTGGTACCTTGTGGACCGTGTGGGCCCGGGAACCCCCTCTGAGATGTGCTGTGTCCGGTGTTTGCCCAGGTCCGCCGGGGCATTAAAGGGGTCGTTCGGGACAAGGACACCGAGCAGGGAATTGCAGACGCCATCATTGCCGTGGACGGCATCAACCACGACGTCAGAACAGGTATCGCAGGCGCCACAGGTCGATCGCCGCAGTGGCGCCCCTCGCGCTGCGGCCAGAGCAGAACACGGCGTCTGGCCTGCCAGGGCTGCGGGGCAGAGGGACATGGGGGGGGGGGGGCAGTGCCAGCCCCAGCTGTATGGCACGGGGAGACCAATGAGCCGGGCAGCACTAGCCTCCACTGGACAGCTGTGGGGTGACATTAGGGGAGCAGCCCTGGGGGGAGCCGGGTCCATGGCCCGCGTTAGGGGAGCGGCCCTGGGAAGCCGGGTCTGTGGCCCATGTTAGGAGAGCGGCCCCAGGAGGTGGGGGGGTCCGTGGCCTGTATCAGGGGAGCGGCCCCGGGAGCAGGCGTCTGTGTAACCAGCGCTTGCACAAGGCTGTGCTCTACCCTGCGAGCGGCTGGACCAGCCCGCGGCCTGTGGGTGGAGTCCTCACTCCATGGACTCGGTGGCAAAGCTCCCGGCTTCGCTGGGGCCGGGGATTCCTGCTCCGAATGCGCTGCTGGCTCCGAGCCGGCGGGGCTGGGGTGAGGCTCAGGCCTTCGGAGACGCAGGTCCTGGGGTCAGTCCCCCGACCACCCACCCAGGGATGTGCCGATGAGCTAATCCGTCTGGGTGGCTCAGCCCATGGGGAAGGGGGGATGACGGATGGACCTAGGGCCCCAGGGGGAAAGGAGCTGGGTGGGGTGGGCTCTGGATGGGTATAAATAGCGGGACTAGGGTGAAATCAGGGAAAGGGAGATGGGTGCTGACAGGGGCCGGCCCCAGCAGTGGGAGCTGTGCCGTGGGACCAGTCACCCCAGCCCCAGACAGCACTGGGGGGAGCAGCGCGGCATTGGCCCTGGGGAGGGCAGGGCCCAGGCCTTGTCTACGCAGGGCTGCTAGTCGCGGAGGTGGCAGCACAAGCCCAGCCCTCTGCGGACAGGTGCTAACAGACCCAGCCCTGTGACCCTGCCGCCCCTCAGCCCTTACCCGTCACCCCGGCCTTTATTGTCACCCCGGCAGCTTTCGACGGCGACTACTGGCGCTTGCTGAACCCGGGCGAGTACGAGGTCACCGCCGCGGCCGAAGGCTACCACCCCGTCACCAGAACCTGCCGCGTCTCCTACGAGGACAACCCCACCCTCTGCGACTTCCAGCTCACCAAGACGCCCAAGCAGCGGCTGCGCGAGATCCTGGCCAAGGGGGGCAAGATCCCCAAGGACCTGATCCTGCGGCTCCGGCAGCTGCGGCTCCGCAAGCTGAGGGCCCAGCGGCAGGCCCAGGGAGGGGACTAACCCCTTCTGGACTGTGTGGGGACGTAGAAGAGGGATGTGCTCTGTGTGGCTCGCGGTCCCTCCCCCACACTCTAGTCTAGCGGCTTCTTGCTCCTCTGTGTTGTTTCGTGAGTCTGTAGCGGGGTGTGACTGCCGGCCCAGTGTCCTCCTGGGGCCTGTCCCTTCCTACCTCCTGCCCTGCCCTGCCCTTCCTGCTCTCCAGCCCGCAGCCCCTGGCTACGTTCCTTGGCAGTCCAGCCCCAAACCCTGCTTCTGAGCACCCAGATGCTCTCAGTTTGGGGGGGGGGGGTGCCTGGGCGTGGCAAGAAGACAGCGGAAATCAGTGGCGCAGACAAAGCTGCAGGCGTGTTCCCTAGGGGCACAGGCAGCGGACAGACACCCAGGACGGGCTTTGCCAGCAGAAGAGGACTTTGTAACACCTCAAAGAGCAGCTTTCCCCCAGGAGGGTCTCAGCACGGCTGCTGCCGTCTTAGCCAGACCAGGGACCCCTGTTTAGTGGGTAGAGCCTTTGCCTAAGGACGCTGCAGGGCCCGGTCCAGCCACCCAACAGAGGCCTCTGCTAACTGGTTCCGTTCCGCTCTGCCTGGCCACCGCTTGGCAAATCCCCCAGGAGGAATCCCGCAGGCAGCAGTAACCACACGGCATTTGGACAGCAGGCCCCGGGGCGTGCAGAAGAAAGGGGAAGGGCCTCAGGAATGGGAGCTGGGCTCAAGGTGAGGGCCATGGCTCTCTGCTCCCGACTGCGATGGGCAAGGAAGGGCCTTGTCCCCTCTCTACCTGAAAGGGGTGAGGTCAGAAGAGGGGGAAATCGCCCGCCTTCATTTACACCAGTGAATCCGTTTCTTTGGGGGGTTACTGACAGGTGGGTGGCAATCGCTGGGTTAACAAGCAGTTGGCTCAGTAGTTGAGGGGATACAAGCCCGCGTGGATATATCTGCTGTGAGCCTGCGATGGTTCTGTTGTGCAGTGTAGGGGAGGAATCACACACGTAGTGAAAGGAGAACAAACTGGGGTGTGTTTGTGGTTGAGATCAAGAAACAGGCCAGGCAGTGCAGCACACTGCGTAGCCACGGGGGCGCCCCGTGACGATCCCCAAGAGCAGCGTTTGGCCCCGTGAAATGCCCTAAGTGGTGTCTATTCGAGTCTCCTGGGCGTGAGCGAGCGGCCGCCACTGATTCCTCGAAACATGCGGAGTCTGCATCTGAGACTCCAGGCTGGCCCTAAAAATAGCTCCTGGCACACAATGGGCATGACGCAAGCAGGACTTCGATTGCCTAGCACGGGGTCTGGCTGGGCAGGAATCCAGGGCAAACATACATCAGTCAGTCCGTACCAACCATGGTAGGGTGTGTGCTGGCTGGATTCCCAGATCTCTTGGGTGGAGGGATCCTGGTGCAGTCAGGGATAACCTTGTTCCGCCCCGTTGGTAATGACAGCACAGTTCCCAAGGATGTGCCCTGTAGAATAGCCAGCACGCGCTCGTTTGGCGTTCCATCATCCGACTTCACCAGACCACAGGTGACATCTGGGGGAGCCAATTCCTGGCCAGCGTGGTGGCCATGGCACCCTCACTGAAACCACCACCTGTGGCACCAATTGTCCCCCCTGGCAGTCTCCTCAGGGCCAACACAAGAGATACCAGCCGCCTTCTCAGCTGCGAGGCGCCCCTCCAGGGCAGGGCAGAAGCATGTTAAGGGGACACAGGTCCTGATTTCGTATTGCTCCAGGTTCCCCGGGCATTACAATTAAAAGGCTGTTACTAAAGAGCTAACTGGCGCCTTGTCCGAGCCCCGACCCAGATCCTAGGCAGAGATGACTCCGCTTGGTGCAGTGAATGGTTCCTGTGGTTTCCTTTCCGCTCAGCCTTTGTTGTCAGGGTACTTGTGGGAATACAGCTCCTCCCCAGGGCGACTCCAGTAAAGACACTGGAGTTACCCCAGGGATGACTTTAGCCTCAGCTCTTTGTTCTCCCAGCACCCCAGGTGAAGTCACACTCCTCTGCATGAGACGTCACAATTGTTTCCTTGGCACCGGCCTGCGATGTCACAGTCAGAGGCTGAGACTGTGCAGAACAGATGGGCTCCCAGGGCCAGCCGCTGAAAGCCGTAGCGTGTCCGCTGCACCCGCCAGGAGCTGTCGGTGGGTCTCAGCACCGCTCTAGGGTCAGGCCCTCAGCGAACCGAGGACAGTGTCCAGGAACAGCCGCTGCCGAGGGCGTTCAGACGTTACTCAGAGCTTCCAGCTCTTCTGTGCAAGCCCAGGGCTAGTGGGCGCTTCGTTCTGCAGGCGGGACCTGACTGGAACAGGGCGTGTAAACAGCAGTGGAGCAATGGCTCGCGGCTCCGACCTAACGGGGGCGGCGAGAAGGGACCACTGCTCGGGTGGGCACTCAGCTCAGCACGAGGCGCTGATGAGTTAACGATACAATGCTGGCATTCGGTGTCCTTGCTAGGCAAGTGACGTCCTCAGCAGCAATAAACCTTCGCCGTTTTACCCTCCGGAGCGCGTGGCTGTGGGTTCGTTTCTCGTCACTTCATCGATTTCATTATTAATTCGGTGGGGAACTGCGGGGGGCAGAGACTGGGCGTGTGCAAAGCCCCTGGCATGGGCCACTCACAGCCGGGCCAAGGGGGCAGCCCTGTGGGGCGGGGAACAGGTGTGGGGGGGTGACCCCATGGCCCTCCCCAGGCAGTTTCCGTGTCCCTCCCTGCCCCTCGGGTTTCAGCCCTGCTGGCATCTTTGGTGAATAGGCCACGCCCCTGGTTTTTAGGCCACGCCCACCTGGGGGAGGGGTTAGTCTAGGGGACTATGCTCCACCCCTTGGGGATCAGAGCCCGCCCCTTTCCCAGCGTGAGGCCATGTGACATTAGGCCCCGCCTCTCTAAAGTGCGTCCTGACCCCTCGGGTAAGGCCACGCCCCCGCGCACGCCGCGCCCTCCCCGCCCAGCGCCACGCTGGCCGCCTATTGGCTGGAAAGAGTTTGTGGGCGTGTCCCCAGAAGGAGCGCGTCCAATGAGCAACGGCTCCGGGCGGCATCACGTGGGTGCTCTGGGGCCTCTGGAAGTGGCGTTGCCGAGCGAGGGAGCCCGGGGCGGTCGGTGAGTGGGGGCCGGGCCGGGCCGGGTCGGGGGCTGTGCGTGCCCAGAGCGGGCCCGGGGTGGGGGCGCACGGGGGGGGCCGGGTTGGAGGCGGGGGCTGGGGGG
>NC_048302.1:138767624-138768219 GCF_013100865.1 Trachemys scripta elegans
TTGCCCGCCCCAGGCCTCTCTGAGCCCGCCCATTCCCGGTCTCAGGGCCAGGCTTCTCCTCTTCTGCCCCCCGCTGTCTCCCCCCTTGTTCCAGGCCCCTTCCTCCGGCCCCTGAATCCCCCCTTGTGCCCTAGGCCTCCTGCCACCCGAGCCCCTCATCGCCCCAGGCTGCTCTCTGAGCTCCACATCACACCCCCGCCTCCCATCGCCCTAGGGTTTTCCTATTGCCTCCTTCCCCTCCCCTGGCCTCCCCTTCCTGTCCCCAGAGGCCCTCCCCCCCATTGTCCCAGGCTTCTGCTTCCACCCCCAGAGCCTCTCTCTGTCTTTGGGGGGCCCCTTAGCTCCCCCACCTTCCTTCTGCCCCCTCCCCTTCTGGGTGCCCCACGCCTCTTTGCAAGCACAGCTTGAGCCATCCCCTTGCCCACCCCAACTGTCCTCTGAAGTACCCCCAAAATGCACCCTCGCCCAGCCTAGCTTCCTTCCCCACAATGTGCCTCTTTCCTCTCAACCCCCCAAAGCTCCCCCACACTCTCGCCCAGCCCAGCTTCCTCTCCTAACACTCTCCATCCCTTTAACACGGGCCCACCAACCCCTC
>NC_048302.1:138768312-138781437 GCF_013100865.1 Trachemys scripta elegans
ATCCCCTCCCCCCCAAATGGCCCTTTGTGAGACCTCCCCAGCCACACCCTCCCCTGCACTTTCTCCTTCCCAGCATGGCCCTCAATTGTCCCCTAAACACCCTGTATTGCTGAGCCCCGAGCCCCGAAGATGCTGGTGCTGCCCCTTTTCCGCAACCAGTGGCACCAGTCACTGGTGGAGACGGGATACTGGAGTGGTTGGCCCACAGGTCCAGTCTGGCAATACCTACGCCCCTAGGAGCGAGACTGGGCAGCAGTGGTTCTGTGTGTGTTTGTGTTCAGCTCTCTCCATCTACAGTGACACCCGCCATTTGGTTCTGGGTGTTCCCATCTTCTGTGGCAGCAGGGCCAGGAAATGTGTCCAACCTTCGTACTAGTGCGGGGTTAATACATCCTGCATAAAGGAGCTGCGTGTCCCTGTACGCCCCCCACCCCCTCCAATCAGCCAGGATACCCTGGGAATTGTATTCGCTTTGCAAAGGGGTTTTTTTTTTTCGCTTTTAGCTTCAGGGAGACACTTGTGGGGTCAAAATAATATGATCTATGGTGGTCTCTTGGGAATCTCTGAGAACTACAATAATAATAGATTCATATATTTTAAGACTTAAGGCCTGTGTCTTTGTAATCTCCAGCCCTACCCTGTTGCAGTCAGAGGATTTTGTAACAGTATGTACACAGGACTCATTTCACTGCCAGTGAAATGCAGCTGCCTCCGCGCGGGAACCTGACAGCTCATGAACGATCCAGAGTAACACTACAGAGTAGTTCAGAGCCAGGAGTGAACACAATCCCATAGCCCAGTGGCGCTCACACTTTGTTTCACTGCTGACCCCTTTCACAGAGTAAGCCTCTGAGTGTGACACCCCTGCCCCCAAATAAATTAAAAACACTTGTTATATATTTAACACCATTATAAATGCTGCCGGTAAAGCATGCGCACCCCCCCCATGTTATAGCCTCGTGACCCCTGAGGGGTCCTGACCCCCAGTTTGAGAACCCCTGGCATAGCCTGTTCAAAATGCAGAGGGAATTGAGGGAGGCTGAATGAAGTTACCCAGACTGGAATTTAATCATAACACTGGGTCTTAACCCTTTTACGTCAGGTGTTGGATTTTCCTTGGATGATTTGTCTGCAGCTGATCAATAAGGTACTCCAATTACGACAATAACCGCAGCTGTCAGCTGAGGTAGGAAAGGAGGGAGAAGGTCTCCTGGCACTGAAGTTGCAGGTTATGCCTAGAAGGGACCAGGGGAAGAGTTCTCAACCACTGACCAGACTGGCATCATCAGACCAGTGGGGCAGCCTGTAGATCCCCTCCCTAAGATCCCTCCCGTCTCCTCACCCAAGCCCTGAAAGCTCTTTGCTGGGGTGAGAGGAAAGAGGTCAGAGAGGCCTGGCTCAGACTGGTAAATACCAGCCCTGACAGAGCCGCTGGTAAATAACGGATACCAGGGTAATGGTTTGAATCCTGAGTGTTGTGTGAACCTTGTTGTGGAAAAAGTCACCCACGCATTGATTTTAGTTCAGACTCAAACCTGAGGCCAGTTTATTGCAGTACATACCAACGCGTTGGGGATAGCAATGAGAAACTGCTCCCCCAAACAGAGTTCACAGGCTCCTTTTATTCTTACAAACCACACACATGTTACAAGTTAGACATCATTTACGAAAAATAAAGGGTTAGGGTCTGCTCCCTTTCCCGGCAACTTCCCCCTTTATTTTCCGAGAATTGGGTGCATATTGGGTGGAGGGCTTCTCAAGAAGCCTGATGCGGTCAAAACTTGGCACTGGTTAGGGTACATTCTCGGTAGGGTGCATGTTAGTTTTCCGGGGTGTTACCGATAGTGCACCGAGGGGGGCGGGGTTACTGGGCACCAAAAAGAGAGACGCAATTGGCTAGTTTTGCATTTAGCTAGAAATTCGGGGTGATCACAGAGCACCCAGAAGGAACCATGATTGGCTACCTTGCATTTAGCTGGAATCATGGGGGGAGGGGCCACAGATCACCCAAAGGAGAAGCTGCATTTAGTCAGTTTGCATGCAGCTGAAGTTACCTATTGGTTCACACAAGCGGTTATTATATTTCACCAGCCATGAACATATTTCATTAGTTCTGCTGCTGGGGTTTTCATTCTTTCCCTCCTTGGCCTCCCTCCCTCCTCTGGTCATGACCCTTGACCGAGACTGGCAGAGAACATGACACTTAGTTTGGTTCAGGGTTGTGGCCTGCAGGGCGGGCCTATATGACGAGTCTTCGCCGATGTTCAGATCGGTGCAAGGGAGGCCAGCCAGGCCTATTCCCTCACAACCTGCTGAGCGGTGCTGAAGGCAGGGTGCTGCTCTGTGGAGCCCCTATCTGTCTCCATTGTTAGTTACCCTCCTGGTCTGTCATCCTGTGCCGTAGAGGTCATCAGGGCGCCCTGCGAGTGCAGGGGGCTGCCGGCATGGAGTTTATAGCAGGGTTGGGCCTTGCCGAAGGAATGGCTCTGGAGCTGACTGGGAAGGAAGAGCGAGTGATCGCTCTCAGGTCCCTAACTTCTCCTCTCGTTTGTTTGCTTTGCTGCAGGAAGTTTGAATTGTACAGCATGGCATGGAACCTGAAGGAGGATCTGCGGGATTGCCTGGTGGCTGCTGCACCTTATGGGGGCCCCATTGGTACGGCCAGGACAAGCAACCTCTCCTAATGGAGGGAGGGTTGTGGTGTGGGTTGTGTGACCTTTGATGTTCTCATTCTCCAAAAGCTGCTAGCTCTGCTCCAGGCCAGGGTGGGGGCTCAGTTTGCAGCAGGTCCATTTGGATCCTGAGGTGCCAGTTTGTCTTCCTGGCCACACGTGTCCCTGTCTCCCCAGGGCAAATAGCTCCAGGACTAGAGCTTTAAAGCAGGACACATTGATTTCAACCAAAGGGATTGAAATCACTGATTGTAATCATGGTTTAAATCAGCCAGCAGGAAACCTTGATTTAAATCATCCATTTGAATCATATATTGCATTTGTACTTTCTAGTTATTTTCTTAAAATAAAGATTGATTCTCATTGGTCGGTCATCATTTAAATATGTAGATTTCCAACTAAGTTTAGCCTTTACCCTGAACTTCAAGCTGCTTTTTGCTAACCAAGAGGCTACACTATATCGATATGCATTTAATTAAGCAATTATATTTATTCATATTCTTAATTATGTTTTTTATGATGATGGAAAATGGTGACTGATGCATTTCTTATTTACTAGATGGTTAATTTTTTATTGTGATTTGGCTTAAGCTTTATTTGGATGGAAATTCAAATTCAATTAAAATGCACAAAACCAGCATTTCATTTTTATTTAAGTAAGTAAAAATACCTTAAATGTGCTGTATACATAAGAAAAAAGTATCAAAGTTCATCAAAACACATTTTGCATTTAAACATGATTTATTAAACAATAATAGGGATTGTGTCCATAGCGTCTGTTTGCCAGAAGCTGGGAATGGGTGACGGGATGATTCACTTGATGATTCCCTGTTCTGTTCATTCCCTCTGGGGCTCCTGCATTGGTCACAGTTGGAAGACCAGATACTGGGCTAGACAGACCTTTGGTCTCACCCAATATGGCCGTTCTTATGTTATGTTCTTATTAAACAAAGGAAGTAAGTATTATCGTATCTTAGTGAATGGAACTGATTGTTTCTGGTTACCAACTCCTTCGGGATTTTAGAACTAGTAGATTTCATCCTCTCACACCTTGTTTTCTTCGTAGATTGGAAGAGGAAAACAAGCTTTCCTGCTTTTCCAACATCCATTTGGTTTCTTTGAATGAACTAGTCATTGAACTGGACTAGTTGAATAAACTGAATTGAAGAAAACATTCTCTGCACCTGCTGTCAAAAGCCGGTTTAGCACTTCAGCAAACATTAGTTCCCAGTGCTTAGCCAGTGACTATACGAGTTCCGTGCTTTGACTTTCTTAAAAACCTCAGCAGCAAACATACTACTTAATATTGTTTTTTGTATTTCATTTATTTTTATAGAGTGTAGTAAGTTTAGGCCTTAGTATAGGTTGTCAGTTCAAATTTAAGATTAAATAGGATGCACTTTTAAAAATAAACCTGCATTTAATTTTTTATTTTTTTATTTATTTATTTATTTTTTAAGAAAATCATTGATTTTCCCCCCCCCCCCTTTCACCCTGCTTTAAAGTGACCCTCTGCTAGAGTCTCGGTTGGGAAGAGGTTATTCTATGCCAGCCTTTGTGCAGAGTGCGTCTCCGCTAGACTTCTCACATCTTCCTCTGCAGCCAAACCCCGCTGCACAGGAGCTAATGGGGAGAACCAGGAAGGGAAACTGACCAGACTAGGGACATTGTCTGAGCGGAACTGAGGGGCAAGGAAGGATTATGTAAATTCGATGTGGGAAATGGTGAGCTGCTCACCCGTGATGCAGGGGAGGAGGCTGAGCCTTGTCCCACTGCAGTCCTGGGGAGCACGGGGCCTTTTGACGGTCTCCCAAGAGCAGGGTGGTTTGGGTTTGGGTTCCCTTTGTTGTTTCACTGCAGATTGTCTCTTGCAGCTTTGCTGAAGAATAACTTCAGGAAAGAGAAGTCACCTGGTTCCCGACCGCTGCTGGAGATCTACTCGGCCTCGGGCGTTCCCCTGGCCAGCGTTCTGGTGAGTTCCTAGCTCGGTGTGGCCAGCTAGTGCCAACTCCCTGTGGGCCTATCCTACTGGTAGCACCAGGACGCAGGCGATATCCTTTTAGCTCCACCATGTTCATAGAATCATAAAAGATCAGGGTTGGAAGGGACCTCAGGAGGTATCTAGTCCAACCCCCTGCTCAAAGCAGGACAAGCCCCCAACTAACTCACTTTTATTTCCTTCCCGTGTGTCCCTCTGAGGTGTCTTCAGGAGCTTGGAACTGATTGGCTGCGTCTGGGGCGGGAAGTCTGGAGCACAGGGCTTCCTAGGCTGCACGGAAGCAGTGACGTGTGTTGTGGTATGCCGCCTCCAGCAGTGGGCAAGGCCCAGTGCTTCAGATGCCAGTCTGACAGTGGCCTATGGGAGGAGGGGCTGGACACAGCCCGCCGACCCTGGCAGCAGTCAGGAGACGTCCTGAAGCAGGAGGGTGGATTATCCAAATTTTAGCCATTATTTATTTCCAGTGAAGCCCACAATGCACTCCTTACCAAACAGGCTCGGGCCCTGCCCCCAGGAGCTTGCAGCTGGGGTGGACTAGGGCTTCCGAGATCATGTCTCTGCCACTGCCTTCCTGTGAGGCCTTGGGCTAGTCATTTAGCGTCACAGTGCCTCGCTCCCCCATCATCTGGTCTGTGTTGATTTTAACGCTCTGGGGCAGGGGCTGTCTCTGACTGTGTGCACAGTGGGGCCCCAATCTCAACTCGATCCCCTTCTGTAACAATGAATGAATACCGCAGCCTGGGGGAGCCAGAGCTAGTGCCCAGGGTCTGCGTGTGAGCAGCGAGGGAGGTGGTGGTACCAGCAGCGACAGAGGCGGTGACATGGGGAGGGCATGCCCGTGGGACATTGACCTCCTGGAGGAGACAGACTGAGTTGGAGGCGGAGAGGCTGGGAAAGGAGGGACAGGTCAGCAGCAGAAGGACGCACTTGAAGCTGCATAGGGGGCAATATGGGGAGAAAGGAGGGAGTCTGTGGGACCCCATGGAGATGGGGATCAGCTGGAGGGGGAGGAGGAGAACCAGGGCAGGGTGGAGTCGTGAAAGGCCAGGGACAGCCAGGTGCCAAGGAGGAGGGCCTGATGGCTGGGGTTGGAGCAGTAGAGGCTGGAGGCCCAGAGAGGTGGCTTGTGGCTCCAGCTCTGCTGTGCTGGCTGGTGTGAATTCCGCAGGGTAGTTACAGGGGTTTCCTGTCGCTGTATGAAAGTGACCCCTCCGGGCAGCGGGACTGATGTGCGGGGCGTGGTTCTGTCCTTCCCCGCAGTGGAAGAGCGGCCAGGTGGTGCAGCTGGGTTGGACTGCCAGTGAGGATCTGCTCTGCATCCAGGAGGATGGCACCGTCCTCATCTACAACCTCTTCTGTGAATTCAAGCGACACTTCAGCATGGGCAACGTGAGTGCGGATGGCGCGGGCTGGGTGGCTTCGTTAGTGGAGGGAGGCTGGGCTGGGCTGGTATTTGGATCAAGAAAGTGAGAACCAGGACTTCTGGGTTCTCTTCCCTGCTGTAGTCGGGAGTAGGGGCTGGGAACGGGGGTTCTGGGAGCCCTGGACTCCTGGGTTCTATTCCCATCTGTGGGAGGGACTGTGTAATTTGGTGGTTAGAGCATGGAGCCATGAGCAGGACTCCTGGGTTCTCTTTCTTTATCTGCCATTAATTGCTGCGTGACCTGGAACAAATTCGTTCCACTTGGGACTTCGTTCTCCTTTTCGGAGCTGAGGAGTCATGGGCCGGGCCTGGTCTGGCTCCCAGGGGATGATGTGAGGCTGACTCCGTCGCTGTGTGTACCGTGCTTTGACCCCCGAAAGGCGCTGGCGGGGGCAGAGGGGAGGGGACTGTGTACCGCTTGCCAACAAACTGGCACATTACACGCCTTTGACTGCGCTGGGGATGGTGAGGCTCCCAAATCCATCCTTGGCCTGGGTCCACGCATGAGTCACTGCCTGGGCCCTGGGAGGGGGCAGCCAGGAAGGCTGTCACTAGGGCTGCGAACTGGCCTGAGGGACCCCGGAAGAGCTGTCAGCAGGTTAGGGCCCCGCTCATCTCAGAACATCCTTTTAATGGAGGCGTGAGCTGTGCGCGATTTCAGGTTGGCTGGGACGGCAGGTGTCCCTTGGGCAGAGCTCCCGCTGAGCCTTTCCGGAGGAGACAGGGCGGAGCTGGGCTCACGTACGAGCTGGAAATGCGGTTGTGCAAATGGCATCTCTGCCGTGCTTCTCAGGAGCCCTGCCGGTGCCGGGAGTCCGGGGTCCCTGCTGGTGCCGGGGTCTCACCCGGGCGCTGGGCTCTCCCTGCCTCTTGCACCATGGCTACAGTACCGGGGGGTTAGCTGACAACCGCGGCAAAGAGGCCTGAGGCCTTGTATCGCCGGCTCAGCCACCCCCAACAGGCTGGTCGGAGCGAGAACTAGCTAGCGGCAGTGCGGGCTGTGGCTGTGACTCGGAGCCATGTGGTAGAGCGAGAAGGGGCTGCCCCAGGCCCTCATCCGGCCGTGTCCATAGTTCAGGGTCTCATTCTCTGGCCCCCCGCTGGCGATCCCATGCTCTCCCCAGTCTCTGTGGCGCTCCCTGGGCCATGCCCCTGTCTCTCTGTCTCGTGGCTCAGGAGGTCCTGCAGAACCACGTGCGGGAGGCGAAGGTTTTCCACACGGAGTACGGCACGGGCGTGGCCATCCTCACCGGAGCGCACCGCTTCTCCCTCACCACTAACATCGACGACCTCAAGCTGCGCAGGATGCCAGAGGTACCAGGTACGCCACCCCTGCCCCCGCCCTTTCCTTTGGGGCTGGGCAAGGGGCCTGACCACCTGTGTCTGCCCTCCGGCAGGTCTGCAGAAGCTCCCCTCCTGCTGGGCCGTCCTGTCCCAGGACAGAGTGACCATCATCTTGTTAGCCATTGGCCAGGACCTGTACCTCCTGGACAACACGTCCTGCTCTGTGGTGGTGAGTGAGTGAGCAACGGAGAAGCAATCACTGGTGGGAGGGGCCAGATCCAGACCTGGAGACCAAAGGCCTCTACCTCCCCTCACAGCTGGTAAACCCTGCGCTTGCCCTCGCCTTGTGTCCCTGGGGTGGCCCTGCCGCTGCTCACAAGCACCAGTGGTGTGTTCAGTGCCAATCCCCCCAACCTGCGCCCTGCTGAGCTGCTGCTGTGTCTCTGTCCCTTTATCACCTCTGTCTTGTTCTCCCTGCATTGTAGACTCCACCTGGCATCAGCCCCCACGCTGGCGCGTACGTGCAGATGGCAGTGTCCTTCAACTACTGCTACCTGGCCCTGTTCACCGACACGGGCTCTATCTGGATGGGGACGTCCTCCCTGAAGGTGAGTGCTGCCCCTCGGGTGCTGCCTGTCCATCACATAATGTTATGCAGACAAAACTACACAGGATCGGTTTAGGGGGCAAGACAAAGATGCCACGTTTATTATGATAACACAATTTGATTTATGACCAATATCTAATACCTATCCCCACACACCCATCAGATGCTCTGCAGCTGCTGTATAGTTACCAGTCCTGAACATGGCTTGGGTTCGTAGCTTGTGGCAGTAACTGGCCAGGAAAGCCGGGCACAAGGACGAGCTGGGTCTCTGTTGGGCATGCACCGATGCCCTTCCATGTTGGCAGCAGAATGTTACCCTTACCCTCCAAAGTCTCCCATCTCACCCATCCTTTTTGTAGGCTTTTGTTTGAATCAAGAGTCTATAGGTCTTGCTGTGTCACGCTGCCTCTGGGTTTGGTGATTGATCACCCGGCAATTGCAGACATGACTTTCAGCCTAGGACCGGGCTTTGATCTTCCTTCTATTGTACCTTTTCTTTTTAGGGTGGATTCTTCTTACTTTGTTAGGGCTCTTGTCTGCATCTTCAGCCGTTGGTGTTTGAACTCTATTTCATCAGGACAGGCTGGGGCTGGAGGTTGATTCCATCATCCATACATACCTCATTCACACATCTAAACTAAACTAATAAGATTACAGCAGGGTTTGCAAAAATGAGGGTTGCAGCAAACCCTTACAAAATGGAGTCAGCGTTTTAAAATGGGGTTTGAATTTACAATATGGCAAACAGTGAACAGAAGTTACAATACTGAAACAGGGCAAGTCTCAGTGATTTAAGCAGGAATTGGATTGAGAGTGAAATTTACAAAGGCAGCTGACTGAACAGCTATGGCTCTTAACAAGAATCTTAATTGTCAATTAGCCAGTTACTAGGGTAACCGGTTTTATGAATGAATGTTTCATTCATAAAACTTTACTTATGAAGTTACATTAATAAAGTGAACAATTAAAAACAATTTCATTCATCGGTTCTACATTGCCGGCCACTAAGCTGGGGGAGGCCGTGGCTGCAGTCTGCTCTCGTGAGTCCCCGGAGCCTGTGGTGCAAGCAGCTGGGTCTGAGACAGCCTCAGTGAATCATGGAATCTCAGGGTTGGAAGGGACCTCAGGAGGTTCTAGTCCAACCCCCTGCTCAAAGCAGGACCAATTCCCAACTAAATCATCCCAGCCAGGGCTTTGTCAAGCCTGACCTTAAAAACCTCCAAGGAAGGAGATTCCACCACCTCCCTAGGTAACCCATTCCAGTGCTTCACCACCCTCCTAGTGAAATAGTGTTTCCTAATATCCAACCTGGACCTCCCCCACTGCAACTTGAGACCATTGCTCCTTGTTCTGTCATCTGCCACCACTGAGAACAGCCGAGCTCCATCCTCTTTGGAACCCCCCTTCAGGTAGTTGAAGGCTGCTATCAAATCCCCCCTCATTCTTCTCTTCTGGAGACTAAACAATCCCAGTTCCCTCAGCCTCTCCTCATAAGTCATGTGCTCCAGACCCCTAATCATTTTTGTTGCCCTCCGTTGGACTCTTTCCAATTTCTCCACATCCTTCTTGTAGTGTGGGGCCCAAAACTGGACACAGTATTCCAGATGAGGCCTCACCAATGTTGAATAGAGGGGAACGATCACGTCCCTCGATCTGTTGGCAATGCCCCTAGTTATACAGCCCAAAATGCCATTAGCCTTCTTGGCAACAAGAGCACACTGTTGACTCATCTCCAGTGGTGCAATGCTGGCTGGGGATTGCCCAGTTTTGAGCTCTTGGCTCAAGCAGATGGAGCAGAGCCGTACCCTGGTCTCTGTGTGGACGTGGCGCTGGTGTTCCTGGGGGCGCAGACAGCACCGCGGTGCTAGTGACCAGCTCAGTGCGGCACGTGGTGCTGGGAAGGTTCCTACACCTGCCCTAGCGGAGGATCCTGATGTCCCCGTCTGAGCAGAGCCTGCGCTCCTCTTACCTCCCAGCCGGACGTCCCTGTAAATCGCGTCTCTTCCCCTGCAGGAGAAGCTGGGTGAATTCAGCTGCGATTTCCGCACTCCGCCCAGACAGATGGTTTGGTAAGTGGGGCTCTTGTTTTGTTCTGGAATGGGGCATCTCCCCCCCCAAGCTGTCTGGGCCCCCTTCCTCTGGGGCGCTGGCCTGGAGCGGGTACTTCGCCAGCGGCTGTGTGGCTCCAGGAGGGCACCGATGCTGCCGTGGGCTGAGTGTGACTCTGGGAGGCTGGCGGGAGGTTTGGGAACATCTGCGGAGTGGCAGGAGCGGGCTGCAGCCGGCTGGGAGTTTGGCTGAGAGGGGCTGTGTGGAGGGAGGCTGGTGGGGAGGTTTGGGAACGTCCCTGCAGCAGGCNGGCTGTGTGGAGGGAGGCTGGCGGGAGGTTTGGGAACGTCTGCGGAGCGGCAGGAGCGGGCTGCTGCAGGCCGGGGAGTTTGGCTGAGGGGCTGTGGCGCTGGGCACAGCCTCACTCCAGTGTGTCCTAAGGGAACAGCCGTCTCGTTGCGACAGGTGCACGCGCCCCCGGAGCAAGCAGCGGGCAGTGGTGGTGGCGTGGGATCGCCGGCTCCTGGTGGCTGGGAAGTCCAAGGAGTGTATTCAGTATCCTTTGGAGCGGGGCAGCAGGGCAGATCCTGGGGTGTCGAGGCAGGAAGTGCTCGGGGGGCTGAGAAGCACCTTGGGGCCTCAGCCCGATTCCCCGGGGGCTGCTGTGGGACCGTTGCCTCTGTTACGTTTTCGATGCTTTGCCATTTCCCTCTGGCACAGCCCCGGCAGCGCTCCCTATCAGGAGCCTGATCATCCTGTTACTTCCATTCCTCCTACCCCTACATCTACCGTCTTGCCCCCCCCCAGCGCAGCCCCCTCCCCCATGCAGTGATTAGCTCCTCAGAGCTCCCAGATGGTGTCACGTGCCCTCAGTCCCTGGGCAGCCCAGCTGGGTGTGACGACAGAGGCTCCTTCCTCCCACCTTTGCTCGGGCATCTGCCACTCTGCTCCCCGCTGCTCCCTTCCCTTTTCTGAATGCTCCAGGCCTCGCTGTCTCTGCTAAGGACAGAACTGCCCCGCTAGGGACGGGCTGCTGCTCCCCCATGTGACGTCTTTGCACAGACGCGCCAAATCCCACTGGCCCCTCTGCCCCCGGCTCGCACTGCTAACTCCTGTCTGGCCTGCCGCCCTCCCTTTGGCTGCCATTGTGGGTTCCTCCCTTCCGCCGTGCGCTGGTCCCAGGGCAGCCTGCCTCATGCTCCTCCAAGGGGAATCTCTGCTTCTAGCCTGACTCCGTTTCCCTCTCCTCATTCAGCGTATACGGCCTTGGGAGTGAGTCTGGCCCTGTGATCGGCCTTGGTCAGGCTCTTAGTCATTCCTGAACTGCAGTTCTTGTTCTGAGTCAGAGATGTGAGTCGAGGGACCCCTGGGGGGTAGAGCGTGGGATTGGGAGCCAGGAGATCTGGATTTGTGCCTGCCTCTGCCACTGACTGGGGCTTGTCAGAACGCAGGAGCTGCCAGACGGGCTCAGCCCCGGGGCCTGATGTGACCCCACCAGCTGCCCCAGAGGAAGGTATAAGAACCTTGCCGTAGCCAATGGGTGGAGGGGGGACGTCATTGGGCCCCCACAAACAGGGCCGGCTCCAGGCACCAGCCTGGCAAGCAGGTGCTTGGGGCGGCTGCTCCGGAGAGGGGCGGCACGTCCAGCTATTCGGCCGCAATTCGGCGGACGGTCCCTCACTCCCGCTTGGAGCGAAGACCTCCCGCCGAATTGCCGCTGCAGATCGCGATTGCAGCTTTTTTTTTTTTTTTTTGGCTGCTTGGGGTGGCCAAAACCCTGGAGCCGGCCCTGCCCACAAAAGTCTCCTCCTGATCCCTAATAGGTGGAGATCAGCTGAGTCCTGTGAGCCGCAGCTTGGTCTCCTGTCCCAGCGTGTTCCCATTAGCGATTACCACTCTGGAAAGACTCGGTCTCTCCACTGGGCCCCCCTTTGGCCCTCTCCCGAGCAGGGATAGCGCCGCAGCCTTGTGACTGGGCTCGGCTCAGTGGGATCGCCGGGCGGGGCGGGGCCGATCCTGGCGGGGAGGGGCGGGGCAGGCTCAGCGGGATCGCGGGGAGGGGCGGGGCTGGCTGGGCGGGATCGCCGGGTGGGGCGGGGCTGATCCGGGGGGGGAGGGGCGGGGCCGGCTGGGCGGGATCGCCGGGCCGGGCGGGGTGGGGCGGGGCTCCTGGAGGCATGTTGCGGAGCTGTGGACCCTTAGCGGAGAGCGTAGGTTCATTCTGGACGAGGATTCCTACCTGGTGCCGGAGCTGGACGGGGTGAGGATCTTCTCTCGTACCACGCATGAGTTCCTGCACGAAATCCCCGGTGAGCCTGCGGAGGTGGGGATTCGGTTGCTGTTGGACACGGATTTCCAGATTTCCAAACCCAATGGAGATCCAGGGAGGGAGGGAGAGGGCGGCAGCCTGAGACGCGGGCTCTGTTGGATGCCGGATTGCATGTCCTCGTCGTCCTTGGCAGCTGGCAGCCGGGACTCGCCCTGGGGGTCAGGGAGCTGATAATCGGGTAGAATGTCGAAAAACTCCCTTCCTCCCCCGCACAGCATGTGCAGCAACCCCTGTTCCTGGCTACTCCGGTCCTGGGCTTCTATGCAGCCCTGCCCATGCCCCTCAGTCCCAACCCCACCCCGCTATTCCAGGCCTGGTGCCCCTTCCCCACCCAGCCCTGCCCATGCCCCTCAGTCCCAACCCCACCCCGCTATTCCAGGCCTGGTGCCCCTTCCCCACCCAGCCCTGCCCATGCCCCTCAGTCCCAACCCCACCCCGCTATTCCAGGCCTGGTGCCCCTTCCCCACCCAGCCCTGCCCATGCCCCTCAGTCCCAACCCCACCCCGCTATTCCAGGCCTGGTGCCCCTTCCCCACCCAGCCCTGCCCATGCCCCTCAGTCCCAACCCCACCCCGCTATTCCAGGCCTGGTGCCCCTTCCCCACCCAGCCCTGCCCATGCCCCTCAGTCCCAACCCCACCCCGCTATTCCAGGCCTGGTGCCCCTTCCCCACCCAGCCCTGCCCATGCCCCTCAGTCCCAACCCCACCCCGCTATTCCAGGCCTGGTGCCCCTTCCCCACCCAGCCCTGCCCATGCCCCTCAG
>NC_048302.1:138785945-138829167 GCF_013100865.1 Trachemys scripta elegans
CCCCTCAGTCCCAACCCCACCCCGCTATTCCAGGCCTGGTGCCCCTTCCCCACCCAGCCCTGCCCATGCCCCTCAGTCCCAACTCACCCCCCCACACACACTATTCCAGGCCTGGTGCCCCCTCCCTGCCCATGCCCCACTGTCCTGACCCGCAGCACCCCGGCTCTTCTAAGCTTGACCCCTCCTCCCTCTGCTGCTGATGCCGCTGGCTCCGGCGCAGCAGAAGTTGCGGCTGAAGCCCTGCCTGGCCCAGCCGTGGCCGGGTGTGTCCTGGTGGCTTGGCCACGCGGGGAAATGTCTCCTGTCAGACAGGTCATGCTGACCTGCAGTGCCCCCCAGGAGAGCCCTTGTTTCCTCCCTGGTGGTGTGAAGCCAAGGCCAGAAGCCAGGCCCCCTCCTCCCGTCCCTGTGCTGGGGGATTAGGGGAGCTCTGTGTCTCCGCAGAGCGCCCACGGGGCTCCCCCTTCCCAACGATCGCCGGCCTGCGGAACACAGCTGGGAGAGAGGCAGTTCTAGTGGAGAAGAGCCTGGGCTGGAAGTCGGCACACCAGGGTCTGGGTCCCAGCTCTGCCCTGGACTTGCGGGGTGGCCTTGGGCAAGTCACTTCCCCGGACTGTGCCTCAGTTTCCCTATCTGTGACGTGTGGCTGTTGGTACCCACGTTCCTCTTTAAATCTGCGTGTGTGTGGAAAGGTCTGTGGAAGATGCATGTGGGGGTGGGCTCACCCAATGGCAGGTGGCTCGGCCCCCGGTCTGGGGCAGCGTCTGAGGGTGTTTTGTCCTTGTTTCAGAGGCCAGCGAGGAGATCTTTAAAATCGCTTCCATGGCGCCTGGGGCTCTCCTGCTGGAAGCACAGAGAGAGTATGAGGTAAGGGACACTTCTGCGATGGCATCCTGCCATCTCCCAGCCCTGTCCCCGCCTTCCCCTTGGAAATCAGCAGGGGCAAAGGGACAGTCAGTGATCCAACGGAGGGGCCAGGGAGGGTCACAGCAGCCCATGGGTCCCACGGAAACCGCATTCAGAGTTATCCCAGCCCCTCCATAGCCCAGTAGCTTGCAGGGACCAATGACCAAGCCAGAGGGGAGTCTGGCTCCAGACAAGGTGGTCCCTTCTCTTAGGGATCTCTCAGGTACGGATAAATCTATAGATCATTAGTGGTTTGGTCTTAGCCGGTAACAATAAAATAGCAAGACAGGAGCAGTCAAGCTTGATTGCCTTTATTAATAAAGTTGCCTTTGTTACTTAAGAGCGCAAGCTAAGAGTGGAAATACAGTCCCCAGTCCTTGTGCCGATGGCTGGCTGATCCCGGTAACTCAGCAATGCGTTCTTTTACCAATCGCCATTGCTGCCTTTCGTACACACATGGCAGTGGAACATGTTCCCCTTTGTCTGTTACATGTTACAAATTCCCAAGCATGTTGCACTGTCCGGAAGTCCCGTGCTAATGGGGTCAGTGCATTGGGGGTTGTGATTAAACAGGACATGATACTGAGCAACTAAACTTTCCACTCTCCCGAGCAGTTACACCCCTTCTCGCAAACGATGCGGAAAGCTCGCTAAGGGGTTTGGCCTTTTCTTAGCTATTAAGCCAAGGGGCCTACAGCTGACCTCTGTGACGGGGCTGCGCAGAGACAGAGCAGCACGTCTCGTGCTCCTTAATCTACCTTCGCTCCTGTCCGCTCCTGCCCTGCTCCGAGGTGCTGGGGCCGGGCTCGCTCTGCAGTCCCTGCGGCCCCATCCGTGGAGACACCGAGGCGGTTTGCGTTCAGGGTGGGGGTGGGTGTTCTCGATGGAAGGCCTCTGAGTGTGGAATTCAGAACCCGGGGGAGCCAACTTTGTGCCCTGAGGGTGGGATTTTGGAGCAGGCTATTGGCACAAATCTCGCTCTCTGCCCCCCAGCAATGCCCGGTGACGTGCCTGAGCCACTTCTTAACCAGTGCGGGGCAGAGGGGCCCAGCCCTTGCTCTAGAGTAGGTGGTGCCGAGATGGCCTGGTGATGGCAGCGTGAGGGAGGCTGGGGAGCACGTTGGAACAGCCTCTGTTCAACGTGGCTCTGGGGGTGCTGAAAACCCAGCCCCCTCCCCCTTTTCTTTTTAAACTAAGGCTCCTTGAGCTGCACGGGCAGGTGGATTCCCAGCCTGTCCCCACCATGCCGGGGATGTGGGAAGCACCGGGGCTCCCAGGTCCCCATGCCCAGCTCTTCCCAGCCAGGCAGCGTCCCCAGCGGAGAATCCCTGTGTCTGCCCCCTCGGCCCTGAGAGATCCCAGAGAAAAGGGGCTACCTCTGCCCTGCACCCAGTGCCTGACCCCTAGAGCATGGCCTGGCTTTGCTGCATGTTGCTGAGCCCGGGAGGGAACAGGAGGCCCCTGCATTCCCGCCTTAGCGAAGGGCGCTTTGAGCCCCGGGCGGGGCGCGTCCCCCTGTCAGTGGTCGCTCTGGCTCTAACACCCTGCTCTGCAAAGAGCCTGGAGGTAGAGGCCATGCCAGGGACAGGAGCCGCGCTGTCTGCCTGTGCTGATCGTGGCTCCTCTCCCCACCGGGTGAAGGTTGCTGTAGCAGAGATGGGTCCTTCAGCTCAGGACGTCCCTGGCCTGACCCGAAGGGTTCTCTCGTCCCCTCCCAGAAACAGAGCCAGAAGGCGGACGAGTACCTGCGGGAGATCAAGGACCAGAATCTGCTCGCTGAGGCGGTGCGGCAGTGCATCGAGGCGGCTGGCTACGAGCACGAGCCGGAAACCCAGAAGTCTCTGCTCCGGGTAAGTGGGGGAGGATTTGGGGTGGGGGGTGTCTCAGCGCCCGTTCCCTGAGCGCCGGCACATCTCTGTCCGCAGGCCGCCTCGTTCGGAAAGTGCTTCCTCGACAAGTTCCCCCCGGAGAGCTTTGTGCGGACGTGCCGGGACCTGCGTGTGCTGAATGCCATCCGGGACTATCAGATCGGCATCCCCCTGACCTTCGCCCAGTATCCTCTGCCGGCCGAGGGGTGGTGCTGCAGATCGATCAGGCTGGATCCGCTGCGGGAGGGAGTGGTGTGTGTAGCGCGTGCAGGGACAAGGGTCCAAAGGCCCCACCCCAGTGTAACTCCACTGAAATCAGCAGTTACACCACAGATGAGTTTGGCCCTGGGAATCAGGACTCCTGGGTTTCATGTGAGCCTGGGCAAGTCACCTGTTCCCTGTGTGAAACGGGGTGAGGAGCCTCTGTTAGATAAGGAACCGTGGGTGCGTGGCTGGCTGGTTCTTGCTCATGTGCTCAGAGTCTAACTGATCCAGAGGCGGGTCGGGGAGCTCAGGTTGGCAGAGACATTGGGGGGGTCTTGCCTTGCTCTGCAGCAGGGGCACGGGTCGCTTGCCAGGAGCGTCTGGGCATGTCTCACCTACTCGGCTTCGGGCATTGGTGTCCCCCGGTCCCTCCTGGTCTCTCTCCAGTCTCCTGCGGGTGGTGAGATCTTGGTCTAGTCCCAGCTGTCTGGGGGGGGGGGGGGGGGGGGGGGGGGGCCTGGGTGGGGCGGGGGGTCGGACGGGGGGTCGGGGGGCCACTTCTGGCTTTGCACTGTGAGAAGAACGTGCAAGCCGGGGGGGGAGGTGCCGTGACTGTTCAGGCCGTGGGATTGGATAGCTTAGTGGTTTGAGCATTGGCCTGCTAAACCCAGGGTTGAGCAGGGGGTTGGACTAGATACCTCCTGAGGTCCCTTCCAACCCTGATCTTCTATGATTGTCCCTCGTGGTGGGAGCTGGAACTCGCCGGCACAGCCCAGCCCCCGCTGTTCCTTCACCCAGCTGCTCCTTAACAGGTGCTGTAGATACAAACAGCTCACCATTGAAGTCCTGCTGGACAGGTAACTGCCCCCTCCTGGCTGCGCGTGGGACCATTGCATCCCCTCTGGCCTGGGCCACAGTCACTTGTGTTACTGCATCAGAAGCCCCTGCTCTGACATTCAGCTCGGCCTGTCCCTGCCTGGTTACTCAGCCCCCTCCCTGTCCCCATCTGTCCTCGTAGAAGTGTGGGGAGCGTGGCTGTCTGCGGCAGCCAGGGGTCTCTCGACAAACCTCCACGACACGCACCAGCCTCTGCCAGTGTGGGGCGCGGCAGGCAGCCCCCTCCTAGGGCTGGAACTAGCTTCAGTCGCCCTGGCTCGTTCCGGCCCTGTCCCTGCTGTAGCTGGGAACTAGGGCCCCAGGCGTCATGGCATCCTGCTACGCTCACTTGCCCACTGGGAAGGAACCGGCCTTGTTCCCCAGAGGCCATCGAACAGTCACTGGGTGGAGACAACTGAGCGCCCGGCCGGCCTGGCTCTGGGCCGGGCACGTGCAGGTGGAAGCCCCTCTTTCTCACTCCCTGCTGGGTACCACGGGCTGAATGGACAGGAGATGTCCCTGGCTGGTCCCTGCAGGGCCGGCTGTGCGACCCCCAGCTGCTCTCCAGTGGGTGTGTGGGGGTGGGGCCCTGCGCATCACTAACAGCTGCTTAAAAATAAATACAATTAAAACCCACAGGCTGCCCCAAGTTACTGTTGGCATTCAACCCCCGTTTCCTGGGCTCCCTCGCTGCGTTTATCCCCATCCCGTTCGCTCCCGTGGGCTGCTTCCCCTCTCCCTGGCAGCGATCGCTCGCTTACCCGCCTCACCAGGCCAGCTGCCGGGCACCTTTCACCCCGAGCGTTACGGCTGGGCCCTCTTACAGGGGCACGGCCCTAAATATTTCTCCCCGTCCCCTGCAGGGAAATGGGAACTAGTGTCACCCCCATCATGGCCGTTTACATGCTGCCTTGGCCGATGTCTAGGGCAGTGCCTAGCAGAGGTGGGTGGGGTGTGGCGGGGAAGGGCTGCTCTGGGGAGCTCTGAGGGCTCTGGGAGCTGGCTGGGTTCCCAGCTGTGCTTGCAGAGCTGCTGGTGTTCTCGTCCGGGGGCGTTTGACATTCCCTTTGCCCGTGTCTCAGGTTAGTTCTGCGGCGGCTGTACCCCCTCGCCATCAAAATCTGCGAGTACCTGCGCCTGTCGGAGTTCCAGGGCGTCAGCAGGATTCTGGCTCACTGGGCCTGCTACAAGGTAGGCCGGGAAGCCAGAGCGGGGACAGGTCTTGGAGCGCTCCCTCTGGGTGCCAAGAGCTGGGCCCAGACCTCCCCTCCCGCCCCTCCAGGTGCAGCAGAAGGACAAGTCAGATGAGGAGGTTGCACACGCCATCAATCAGAAGCTGGGCGACACCCCTGGCATCTCGTACTCGGAGATCGCTGCCCGGGCATACGACTGTGGCCGGACAGAGCTGGCCATTAAGGTGTGTGTGTGTGGCGCGGGGAGGGGCTGGCAGGGCTCCCAAACACATGGCATTTGGCAGGGTGGCCGGTGATACCACCTGGCCCAGTGTGCCCCTGTTTAACTCTGCTCACGGTGCTAGAGCAGCATGCGGGTACCTCTCCCAGCAGTGTCCTCTTGCCCAGGGAACGGCCCTGCTGAAGAAATGGAGCCCGCCGGCCCAGCACCCCTACCTAGCACGTGGGGCCTGGGTCTGGCTTGGTGCTGACCCCAGAGGCTTGTGCACTGAAGGGGCTTCTCTCTTGGGGGCAGGTGCTGGAGTACGAACCCAGGTCCGGGGAGCAGGTCCCGCTGCTGCTGAAGATGAAAAAGAGCCAACTGGCCCTGAACAAAGCCATTGAGAGCGGAGACACAGACCTAGGTACAGCTGTGCGGGGAAGGGCTCCCAGGGGCTCCAGCGGCCAGAATACGCTGGAGCCTTTCCACTCCAGGCCCTGGCTCCCAACAGGCCCAGGTCTCGGGTGTCTGAGCCATGCGGGGCTGGCTCCAGCGGTCTCTGGAGAATGAGATTGGGTCTCGGGCCCATGTGCACCCCAAACCAGCAGGATCGGAGTCCCCTGTGGCCAAGAACCGAATGGGCCAGAGGAGCGCCCCCCCCCCCGACCTGCCCCGAGGAACCCCTCTGGCATGCACTGGCGGGGGGCGGCTCCCCCCAGACTAGCTCAGGGCCAGGTTGAGCTCTGAGCTGCAAGTGATGGTGCCTCCCAGCCCCTGGGTGGTGGGGAAGCTACTCTCCCCCCTCCCCCCCCCGAGCTCAGCAAGCCCTCCCCTCCCCCCAAGCCTTTGCACCCCACATTCTGGGCCCCACTGAGAGCTGGCTGGCTGGACCTCCCCTGATTGCTGTATGTTGCTCAGCTGCCCTGGGGGCGGGGGCGGGGAGGTGTCTCTGCACTGTAGCCCCTCTAACGCGCTGTCTCTGCCCCAGTTTACACCGTCGTGTTGCACCTGAAGAACGAACTGAATCGTGGCACTTTCTTCATGACGCTGCAGAAGCAGCCGGTGGCTCTGAGTCTCTACCGCCAGGTGAGAGGCCGGCCGCCCCCTCTGTGCCCGTAAGTGGGGGGGCTCATGGGTGTGGTAAGCTGCCAGGGCACTGACTGGGCTGGGCCCCCCGCTGGTGGTGTGAGAGGTGCCCGGTGCCGTGCTTGGCCCGGGGGCTGAGCGAGTGGGCTTCCTGTGACCGTGTCTCCGTAACGAGCCTGTTGACTCTCGTGGGGGCAGGGGTGTCGGCTGTAACCTTGTGTATCATGTCCCAGTTCTGCAAGCACCAGGAGCTGGAGACGCTCAAGGACCTGTACAACCAGGACGACGATCACCAGGAGCTCGGGAACTTCCACGTCCACTCCAGCTACTCCAGTGAGAAGGTGGGTCTTCTCGGAGCTGGCGGGGCCTTGCGGGGTGGAGGAGGGGGCTGCCAGACCCTCTGCTGGCGTTTGCTGGAGGATCCAGACTCTGCGGAGGGGCGGACGAACTGGTGCAGAGGGATAAAGATGTGCTGAGATGGGAGACGCCTCCGTGCCGCTGGCCTCCCTGCAGGGCGGGGGGGACTCGGGGCCCGGCGCTGAGGGGGCGCTGGCCTCCCTGCGGTAGGGGTCCGGGGGGAGGGGGGAGAAGGCTGCTCTCGTGAGGAAACAGAAGGATCATGGGAAGATTGGAAAGTGCTTTCTCCTTAATCCCCTAGCCTTGGGGCGCCGGGCCGGGAGTTGGGTGGTTCCTGATGTGCGATGTGGAGGTGTCCTTCCCCCGAGGCTGGACAGGCTCAGCCTGGGCTGGCCCCAGCCCTTCGGGGCAGGCACAGCTGGGCAAGGGTGTGCCCTGCCTGGCACAGAGCCCGAGTGTCGGCCTGTGGGTTCCCTGCGCAGGGAGCGGGTCCCTCCTCTCCCGTTCCCTGGGAAGGCCCTAGTGTGCTGGGGAGGGGTGCCCGAGAGCAGCCTGGCCCCTCTCCCCAGGGTGCAGGCTGGGCAACGACAGGGGAACTCGGGGAGGGAACTGGGCTGGGTGGGCGAATCCCTCGGGACTGGGATTCTGTCAGGCTGCTCCGTGCCTCTGCGGCGATCTCTGCCTGATGCTTTGAGCGCGGTGAAGTCTCCATGATGCATGTGGGGTGGGTGAAACTGCCCGCCCCAGGTCTGTTCAGCCTCCTAGCTGGTGGTGTTTGCCAGGAGGCTGGAGCCACTGGAGGTGACTTTCACTTGTGTGTGCGTCTGGGCTCCCAGGAGTTCTCGAATTTGTCTGGCTCCGCTGGGGGGCTGGAAGGGGAATTCGCTGCCCAGGGATACTGAACAATAAGAAGCAGCGGGAGGAGGCCAGGTCCCGGAGCCCAGGCTACAGCTCCCACCCATCGCTAGGTGGAACCGTGCCTGGGGAGCCAGCTGCCCGTCCCGTCCCTCATGGGCGGTGGGCGAGTACTGCAGAATTGGGACCTTCTCTTGTCTGTTCGTCACAAGTCCTGACCCACAGGCACCTCCGCCCAGAAGCGCTGGCTGGCTCACATGGCCGCCCACCTAGTGTGTGGGGCGGGGAGGCTGTGACTAGCCCGGCGGTTGCTGTGTCCCTTCCAGCGGATCGAGGGGCGTGTAGCAGCGCTGCAGAACGCAGTGGACGAGTACTACAAAGCCAAGAACGAGTTTGCTGCCAAGGTGAGCGTGGCTGGGGGCGTGGGGGCATCTGGGTGAGCCGGCAGAGACCAGCTGGTGCTGCCTCCGGCCAGGCCTGGCTGCAGAGGGCCTTCCTGCCGTAGTTAGGGGCTAGGGCCCGGCTGGGAGCAGTGCTCGGCACTGCCAGGTGGGGACCCGGCAGCAGGGGCTGAGGAAGCAGCGTGCTCTGCTCCTGATGGCCCATGGGGCTGAGGGGCCCCTGGATTAGGGCAGCGTAAAGCACAGCCCGAGCCTTCCCTTGGGAGCCCTTCGTGTCTCTGGGGATGCCCTGGGGGGGAACGTCCGGGGCGGGGCAGCCTTGCTCGTGGAGATGGGTGCCCCAGGGGAGAGGCCCAGCCCCTCTGAGGAGCCCAGCCCTGGTGTCTGCTTCACAGGCCACAGAGGATCAGATCAAACTGCTGCGGATGCAGCGCCGCTTGCAGGACGAGCTGGACAAACCCTATGTAGATTATTCCCTGCACGACACCGTCTACGGCCTCATCCTGGACGGCAACCACAAGCGGGCGGAGCAGCTGTACCGCGACTTCCGAATCCCCGACAAGAGGTGGGCGCGGGGCGAGCGCTGCCCCAGATGAGCCGTTCCAAGTACACGCAGCTCATATCCGGAGGCCCCTGGTTAGAGGCTGGGGCAGGAACCAGGGCTAGGGCAGGGGGCTGGGTGGTTAGCCCTGGAGACTGATGGCCTATGGTTAGCACCATCCGTGCGGTGCGGACAGCAGCCATGGGAGAACATGTACCTGTGATGAGCTCCCGCTGCTGCTCTCGCCTGGCTTGGGGAGCAGCACTTCTTCGTCCTCTGGCCCCTGCAGCCCTTGGTGCCCTGGCCAGCCCTGGGGAGTAAATACCAGTGGCAGGCGGGGGGGTGGGGGGGACTTTTTGTTGGGCAATTGGACCTATTATTATTTATCTGTATTGCCACAGTGCCCAGAGGACCAGTTGTAGGCACTGCACAAACAGAGAACAAAAAGACAGCCCCTCGGGGCTTACAACCAAAGTGGAAGATGACAGGCGGCTACAGACAGAGGGGGTGGGTACAGGGAAACAATGAAACCCTATTGGTCACATGACAAGCATCCGTTTGCATAGGGTGCAGAGCCGCCTAGATGGGATGACGGGCTGGATGCACGCAGAGCCCTAGGCTGCCTGTCCCATTGTCACCCTCTGTTGTTGGGGCCTTTCTCCCCTCACTCCTGAACGTCCGTGTTGGGTGCGGCAGCTGCCTAGCGTTGCTGGCAAGGCAGGGTGGGCTTTGCTTTGGGGGGATATGGGGCTGGGCTGGTGATCGATGCACTGCCGGCCCCTTGGGAATTGGACCCAGCAGTCCTCCGGGACTGGGCGTTGGGGGGGGTTAAACTAGTTGACTTGATGGCCCCAGTAAGAGCCGCGAGGTATCTGCTCCCCAGGTTCTGGTGGCTGAAGATCGGCGCCCTGGCCGAGCGGGAGGACTGGGAGGAGATGGAGAAGTTTTCCAAGAGTAAGAAGTCGCCCGTTGGGTACCTGGTAAGAGATTCTCTTCACCATAAGAGACCCCCTGGCTGGGAGCATCCTGCCCCGGCTCGCTCCCAGCTGTCTGCCTTTAGTATGGGTCCCACAGACCGGGCGCCAGGCCTTTGGTCTGACCTGGCCGGAAAGGGGGAGCTGAGTGTTGAGCTCAGGCTGGCAGGGAACGCAGGCCTAGGGATGCAGCCCCCTCTGGCCAGCTCAGATGCAGCACTGGCAAATTCCTGATGGGGGCTCAGGTCGTCCCAGCATGGGACCCTGGAAGCTCACCTCTCCTCCAGCTCCCGGTAGAATTCCACCAGCCCAGGGGGCGGAGTGTGAGGTTCCGGGCACAGGCACTGGGGCACTAAAGAACACCCCCAAAGCCAAGGGCAGAGGCAGGTGCAGCGGGAGGGAGGGGGGGGGGGGCGAGGATTGAGATGAACGAGGTTGGCGGCAGAGAGCCAGAAGAGCGGCCGCACGAGCCGAGCCTAATGCCTGCACCGATTCCCGTCTCCCTTGTTCTCCACACCAGCCCTTTGTCGAAATCTGCATGAAACATCACAACCGCCACGAGGCCAAGAAGTACGCTGCCCGCGTGACCCCTGAGCAGAGGGTCAAGGCCCACATCCTGGTGAAGTACGTCTGCTGGAGAGTTAACGGGGGGCGGCTCCAGCTCCCCAGGAGACCCTACATAGGCAGCATGTCTGAGTGCGGAAATGGGGGTGGGAGGGGGTCGGCTGGGTTCTGAGTGTAGGGTGGATTGCAGATGTGACCTGGGATTCATGGGCGTTTCCTGTGTGAACCATAGAATATCAGGGTTGGAAGATACCTCAGGAGGTCATCTAGTCCAACCGCCTGTTCAAAGCAGGACCAATCCCCACCTAAATCATCCCAGCCAGGGCTTTGTCAAGCTGGGCCTTAAAAACCTCTAAGGATGGAGATTCCACCACCTTCCTAGGTAACCCATTCCAGTGCTTCACCACCCTCCTAGTGAAATAGCATTTCCCAATATCCAATCTAGACCTCCCCCACTGCAACTTGAGACCATTGCTCCTTGTTCTGTCATCTGCCACCACTGAGAACAACCGAGCTCCATCCTCTTTGGAACCCCCCTTCAGGTAGTTGAAGGCTGCTATCAAATCCCCCCTCATTCTTCTCTTCTGCAGACTAAATAATCCCAGGTCCCTCAGACTCTCCTCGTAAGTCATGTACTCCAGCCCCCTAATCATTTTTGTTGCCCTCTGCTGGACTCTTTCTAATTTTTCCACATCCTTTTTGTAGTGTGAGCCCTCACCGATGTCAAATAGAGGGGAATGATCACGTCCCTCGATCTGCTGGCAATGCCCCTACTTGAACAGCCCAAAATGCCGTTAGCCTTGGCAACAAGGGCACACCGTCAACTCATATCCAGCTTCTCGTCCACTGTAACCCCTAGGTCCTTTTCTGCAGAACTGCTGCCTAGCCTTTCGGTCTCTAGTTTGTAACAGTGAATGGGATTCTTCCGTCCTAAGTGCAGGACTCTGCACTTCTCCTTGTTGAACCTCATCAGATTTCTTTTGGTCCTGTCCTCTAATTTGTCTAGGCCCCGTCTGTGCCCCATTCTGTCAAATGCCACGAGCCCTTTCGATGCACTGGCGTCTGGCTCTGTACCGCGGCTAACACCTCATCTTGTGGTTCAGAGAGAGGGTTGGGGGTCAGGGTCCCCCATCCCAGCGTGGGAGGAGTGTCACAGGGAGATGGGGAGCAGGTGGGCAGTTAAGCTGGGGTGATAGGGTTTTATGAGCAGGGAAAAACCCACCCCTTGCAGAGGAGGCGAGGCTACCCTCTCCTGCACCTGGGGCACCGAGGTCTGAGAGTGATCAGTGTGTCTCAGGTCCTGGGCTGCCGTAATTATTGCCGGGCCCTACCCCCAGAGCGAACGGAGACTCCATGAGTTATTAACTCCATGGCTCAGTGATTCTGCTTCTGCGCCCTAGTGGGCCGTGGTGCACATCTGCTCATCTTCCCCCGTGCTGTCCTGTGCATTACAGTGTTGTGGAAAATCAACCACCCCTTGAGTTTGGATCAGATCAGCCTGAGGCTCCTTTATTGATTACAAGCGCAGGGTGGTAACAGCTCTCAGTAGCTGCCCCCCGATTCAAGAAACACACAAGCCTTTTAAAGCTTAAAACCACAGACAAATTACACATACAGTTCATGTATCGGGGTAGCCGTGTTAGTCTGTATCTACAAAAACAACAAGAAGTCTGGTGGCACCTTAAAGACTAACACATTTATTTGGGCATAAGGTGCCACCAGACTTCTTGTTGTTTTTGTACATACAGTTCATGTTGATTACCTTCTTTGGAATACAATTGCAAAATTTAATAAAGGTCAAAAGCAGAAAGAAACAATCATCTTCCTTATTTGGCTTTTCCTGTTGTTGTTGTTCCTATCTAGCTCTTCTGTGGTTTGACTTTTCTAATGCTTCCACTGTGGCTATAAAAAAACAAGCTTGGCTACGGCAAATTGCGTTTAGGGACTTTCCACTTCGCCACCTCATGCCCCCTGTACATACAAGGCCATTGTTCTGTTTTGGGGACTTTCCATCCCCCTTTTGCCTCTCCATGCCCCTTACATACAGAAGCAAGCTCAGCGAATACTTCAGGCCTATTAGCTTGACCAAAGCCTGAGGCCCTCTGTAAATTTTCCTTCACACAAGGAACAGTCCTGATGCTGTCTGCACGCAGCCAGGAGGTGGGGCACGCGCCTGCCTGCAAGGAATGAGCTTCCTCTCCAAGTGCCCAGCCTCCCGTGTGTACTGCATGGGTGTGTCCGTGTCCTTGGTGGCAGCTGCCTGGCGGCAGCTGCCTACCTGCAGCAGCATGCACCTTGGCGGGGGGGTCGGGGGGGTTGCACTTACCCGCGGCAGCATGGGCTCTATGGGGGCGGTGGGTGCCAGGTATCCCTGAACCGGCTGTGAGATCTCCAGCTAAGGCAGGGTGGGTGGGAGGGTGGGATGGGGGTGGTCCCACAGCAGACGGAACCTGCCTTTCTGACTCTGCCCGTGCATGACGCTGACTCTCCCATCGTTTACCTACAGAGAGTTGGACCAAGCTGCCGATGCCGCCATTGAGCACAAGAATGAGAACGAGATGAACCTCGTCCTGTCCAAGTGCACCGCGGCCACCGACTCCTCCGTCGTGGAGAAGATCAATCGCGCCAAAGCTCAGATCCTGAAAAAATAACCCCTCCCGCCCTGCGGCCGCCCCCTCGCAGAAGCCTGCTGTGAGCCGGCCTTCTGTATATTCCCGAGGGGTAGGGGACACAGTCTTGGTGCTGATGTTACAAGGACAGGAGGCCTGGAGCTTCTCACACATGCAGATCCAGCCCAGGGGCCCACCAGCATGACCTGGGGCCTGGTATTGGGGAATCTAACGTGGCAGCGATCCCTGTCCTTGGGGTGCGGTGGATTCCTGCCCTCTGGAGTTCAGGGTGCGTGGCTGGAGCTGGGAGAAGAACTCGCATGCCATGTTACTCTGCAGCTAGCCTCCCTCTCATGAGTGACAGCCTATCCTACTTAACCCCCATCCCTGCCCTGTGCAGGTGCATGTACCATCTTCCTCCCCTGAGCTAGCCAGCCGCGCCTCTCCCCCCCCACCACCAGCAGTTCTGCCTCTCCCTCTGCCAGCACCACCATCCTCCCGGCAGCAGCTTCTCTCTCAGCACAAAACCTGGTGAAGGAGTCACTGTTCAGATAGCAATGGGGCCTCTGGCAGGAGGGGCCTCCTCTCCAGCGTAGCCACAGTTCCAGCAGGCCTAGCTTCCCCCGTCCTGACCGTGGGGGGAGAGTGGCTCAGCCAGGTGAGCAAGGGGGAGGGTTGTGGTGCCCAGCGGAGCTGGGGAGGTAGAGGGGGCAGTAAACTCTGAAGCTTAGTGAATGTGCTGTAGTGCTAGGGCCTCTGGTGTCTGGATTTACGTGGGGGAAGGGGAGATGGCCTGTCACGCTGTAACCTTCACTAGGATAAATAAATGGCTGAGACCCCACCACACGCTGTGTCTGACTGCTGCTGCCCTGGGGGGCGAAGCTGGGACTTTGTAGGGCGTGTGTCCCTCAGCTGCCACCTTTCCAGGTGGGCAGGATGCCTCTTCCTGCCATGCTCACAGCCACCCCAGGAGCTGGGCAGGGTGAGCTGCAGCTAGGCTCTGGGGGGTGTCTCCTCCAGGGGCAGGGGGGGTGGTGCTGGGGGGCAGTGCTACCCTCCCCCCCTGCAGACCTGGTGTGTTCACACAGCTAAGAGCTGGCAGGGGGGAGGGGACATGGTCCTTCCTGGTTCCTGCCATTGGGGCCAGGCAGGTCAGCGTGGCTAGGTGCCCTTCCTTCTCCTCCTCCTCCTCCTCCTCCTCCTGGAGCCTGGCATGAGCCGATGGGGGTGGGGGGGGGGGGGGCCCGCCCCCCCCCCCCGGGCCCCCCCCCCCCCCAGCTGCCCCAGGGACGGGGGTTCCTGCCACGATCCTCCCCCACCAGCCCGGGGCAGCGGCGTTCAGCGCCTGCCCTTGGGGGGCCCCGCCCGCAGTCAGTGCCCCTCTGGCACCCCCGGGCCGGGACCCCCCCCGCGGGGTCACAGCCTGGCCGGGGGGGGCACAGAGCGGGACAAGCCACAAGCACGTGGCCAGCGACCCGGCCTGGGAGCCCCGCCCCCTCCCCTTGTAGCCCCGCCCCCACGGCGCTACTGCCTCCGAGGAGGCGCCGAGCGGAAGTGACGTCACTGCGCTCGGGCCGTGGTGTCGTCACTTCCGCGGCTGCTTGGGCTTGTGGGATTGCAAGATGGCGACGATCAGCGGCGTCCGGGCAGTTGCCGGGGTGAGAGGCGCGCGGGGGCGGGCGGGACGGGCCTGGGCTCCTCCCGAGGCGGGGGGCGGGGAGTGAGGCCGGGATCGGGCCGAGGGGGGCAGGCGATGGAGGCTGGGGGGCGCATGGGACGGGGGATCAGGGGGCTGGGGGCGGGATCAGGGGGCGGGCAGGGGAGGGAGGCNCTTGAAACCGGCTGCCAACTAGACATGGAGCCATTGATCACTACCCGTTGAGCCCGACGATCTAGCCAGCTTTCTATCCACCTTACAGTCCATTCATCCAGCCCATACTTCTTTAACTTGGTGGCAAGAATACTGTGGGAGACCGTATCAAAAGCTTTGCTAAAGTCAAGAAATAACACATCCACTGCTTTCCCCTCATCCACAGAGCCAGTTATCTCATCATAGAAGGCAATTAGGTTAGTCAGGCACGACTTCCCCTTCGTGAATCCATGCTGACTGTTCCTGATCACTTTCCTCTCCTCTAAATGTTTCATAATTGATTCCTTGAGGACCTGCTCCATAATTTTTCCAGGGACTGAGGTGAGGCTGACTGGCCTGTAGTTCCCCGGATCCTCCTTCTTCCCTTTTTTAAAGATGGGCACTACATTAGCCTTTTTCCAGTCATCTGGGACCTCCCCCGATCGCCATGAGTTTTCAAAAATAATGGCTAATGGCTCTGCAATCTCACCCGCCAACTCCTTTAGCACCCTCGGATGCAGCGCATCCGGCCCCATGGACTTGTGCACGTCCAGTTTTTCTAAATAGTCCCGAACCACTTCTTTCTCCACAGAGGGCTGGTCACCTTCTCCCCATGCTGTACTGCCCAGTGCAGCAATCTGGGAGCTGACCTTGTGCGTGAAGACAGAGGCAAAAAAATCATTGAGTACATTAGCTTTTTCCACATCCTCGGTCACTAGGTTGCCTCCCTCATTCAGTAAGGGGCCCACACTTTCCTTGATTTTCTTCTTGTTGCTAACATACCTGAAGAAACCCTTCTTGTTACTCTTAACATCTCTTGCTAACTGCAACTCCAAGTGTGATTTGGCCTTCCTGATTTCACTCCTGCACGCCTGAGCAATATTTTTATACTCCTCCCTGGTCATTTGTCCAATCTTCCACTTCTTATAAGCCTCTTTTTTGCATTTAAGATCAGCAAGGATTTCACTGTTTAGCCAAGCTGGTCGCCTGCCATATTTACTATTCTTTCTACACATCGGGATGGTTTGTTCCTGCAACCTCAATAAGGATTCTTTAAAATACAGCCAGCTCTCCTGGACCCCTTTGCCCTTCATGTTATTCTCCCAGGGGATCCTGCCCATCTGTTCCCTGAGGGAGTCAAAGTCTGCTTTTCTGAAGTCCAGGGTCCATATTCTGCTGCTCTCCTTTCTTCCTTGTGTCAGGATCCTGAACTCGACCATCTCATGGTCACTGCCTCCCAGGTTCCCATCCACTTTTGCTTCCCCTACTAGTTCTTCCCTGTTTGTGAGCAGCAGGTCAAGAAAAGCTTTGCCCCTAGTTGGTTCCTCCAGCACTTGCACCAGGAAATTGTCCCCTACGCTTTCCAAAAATTTCCTGGATTGCCTGTGCACCGCTGTATTGCTCTCCCAGCAGATATCAGGGTGATTAAAGTCTCCCATGAGAACCAGGGCCTGTGATCTAGCAATTTCTGCTAGTTGCCAGAAGAAAGCCTCGTCCACCTCATCCCCCTGGTCTGGTGGTCTATAGCAGACTCCAACCACAACATCACCCTTGTTGCTCCCACTTCTCAACTTTATCCAGAGACTCTCAGGTTTTTCTGCAGTATCATACCGGAGCTCTGAGCAGTCATACTCCTCTCTTACATACAACGCAACTCCCCCACCTTTTCTGCCCTTGAGGACAGAGCTGTGATTGTAAAGGCCCTAGTGTTGCCAACTCATGATTGTATTGTTTTTCTGATAGTACCTGGTGTTTTTCTTAAAGCCCAGCACCTGATGTCAAATGTTAGCAGCTCTCATTGTGCAGAGAAGAACTTAAAATTGTGAACCCCAAATGCTCAAAATCCAGAAGGCAAAGAAAGAACCCCACATTATTATTTAAATGTTAAGATTTTTTTTTTTGTTTTTTAACCATGACTTTTTGGAGCTTTGCCCTGGGTTTTTGAATGCTTGGGGCTGGCAGTACAGAAGTCCATAGAGGATAATTACGAGTCCTGACGTGGAGTTTACATATGGGGAGAGACTGCAAAAGCTTGGGCTGTTTAGTCTAGGAAGGAGAAGACCTATAGGGACTTGACTGATGGGATTTATGACTTCTTGTGGAAGTTGGTTAGTCCCTTTTTTTTAAACTTCGTCTCATGGGTCACTGAATATTAATGACAGGTAAATTTAGAACAAATAAAAAGAAATTGTTTATACAGAACGTGGCTAAATAATTTATAGACACATAGGGTCAAGGTCAGATTTTTAAAAGGGCTGGCTAAGCTTGTAACTAAGACCATTCTGTAGAAGTTTGTGCTGAAATGGAGTAATAAAATCATAGAATCATAGAATATCAGAGTTGGAAGGGACCTCAAGAGGTCATCTAGTCCAACCCCCTGCTCAAAGCAGGACCAATTCCCAGCTAAATCATCCCAGCCAGGGCTTTGTCAAGCCGGGCCTTAAAAACCTCCAAGGAAGGAGACTCCACCACCTCCCTAGGTAACGCATTCCAGTGTTTCACCACCCTCCTAGTGAAATAGTTTTTCCTGATATCTAACCTGGACCTCCCCCACTGCAACTTGAGACCATTGCTCCTTGTTCTGTCATCTGCCACCACTGAGAACAACCGAGCTCCCTCCTCTTTGGAACCCCCCTTCAGGTAGTTGAAGGCTGCTATCAAATCCCCCCTCATTCTTCTCTTCTGGAGACTAAACAATCCCAGTTCCCTCAGCCTCTCCTCATAAGTCATGTGCTCCAAACCCCTAATCATTTTTGTTGCCCTCTGCTGGACTCTTTCCAATTTTTCCACATCCTTCTTGTAGTGTGGGGCCCAAAACTGGACACAGTATTCCAGATGAGGCCTCACCAATGTCGAATAAAGGGGAACGATCACGTTCCTTGATCTGCTGGCAGTGCCCCTACTTATACAGCCCAAAATGCCGTTAGCCTTCTTGGCAACAAGAGCACACTGTTGACTCATATCCAGCTTCTCGTCCACTGTGACCCCTAGGTCCTTTTCTGCAGAACTGCTGCCTAGCCTTTCGGTCCCTAGTCTGTAGCAGTGCATGGGATTCTTCCGTCCTAAGTGCAAGACTCTGCACTTGTCCTTGTTGAACCTCATCAGGTTTTTTTCGGCCCAATCCTCTAATTTGTCTAGGTCCCTCTGTATCCGATCCCTACCCTCTAGTGTATCTACCACGCCTCCTAGTTTAGTGTCATCTGCAAACTTGCTGAAAGTGCAGTCCACACCATCCTCCAGATCATTAATAAAGATATTAAACAAAACCGGCCCCAGGACCGATCCCATGCTTCAGGACATCAACTGATCACTACAGTTATTAGGATGGGATATTTTGCCCTATATACAACAGTGGCCAGGTGTACTAAGATTTTTCATCTTCCTTTAAAGCATCAGGTGTTGGCTGATGTAGGAGTGGATGGAGTAATGGTCTCCTGTGTTAAAGATGGGTGCCCTGGTAGTCTTTTCCTCATCCCACGCTGGAGAAAGAGACAAAGTTTATACAAAATCTCCATCTCAAGTGCTTGTTCTCTGACTCTTTAGCTTGTGATGCCTGTTGACTGACATTAACTGTAGCTCTTATATATAAAGACACCCGTTAATTTTGTATATGGGTGAATGTCAGGTGGTTTAAATTAAAGGTAAAGCTGTCTCCTGGGTACAGGGAACAAATACCATGCAACCTCTGACCCTCTGTGCTACTTTCAAGTAGCAAGCTTTGCCCTGCGCATTGGGTCTTATCTGATTTAATCCATTAGAGAGAGTTTCATGGGGGAACTGAATGTTGCTACAGAGAGTCTTGGGTCAGTTTCTTCTGGAAGATTCCTGTATTCTTCTTCATCAGAGGCCAGGTGTTTCCCAGAGACATTGACCAACAGAGAAGGTCTTAGCAGCTCCCATTTGCCCTTTGACCATTATAAGTCTCAAATCCTGGTAGCAGCTCCACCAAGGGGATTGTCCCTTAGCATACCTGTGAGATCTAACGGCATTGATGACCCCCAATATTTTGAGAATGGCATTTCTCATCTTGCTGTTTCTGGCAGTAGCGTGAGAGCCACCTCTGACTGGGCTTGCTCTCTCAGAAGAGGTGGGTGCAGTATTGCAGGTAGGGAATGCGCTGTCCCACTCTTGTTGAGTGATATTGTGTAGGATGGTGGCAGGAGAATTAACCCCTCTCTATTTCCTGTTCCAGACAGAGATACATGAAGGGATGTTCAAGGTCACCATGCTGCCTGGAGATGGGGTTGGCCCGGAGCTCATGCATTCTGTCAAAGAGGTGTTCAAGGTAATAGCCACTTACTCCTCATTGAGAATGAGGGGGAGATGGAGAAATGACATAATGGCAGGAGTTGTCTTGCAAGGCAGCTGGATTGTGTATGTGGCTCCTGCCATATCCAGGCGGGATGTTCTCTTCCCCTTGCTCCCAGACGGTTGTGGATGGATAAAGCCATTTTAGTTCTTAAACCCTTTTCTGTAAGTTAATTGAAGCTCAATTCACTTCTTCTCTTTAGTGCTGAGGTAGGGTTCTCGACTGAGAATCCTGGAGGATGATGTCCCCTGTTCTCCCCAGAACAGGTTCAACATGGGTAGCAACCATGCCAAGCTTCCCACATATACCCCAGTGTGCACTGACCCTAACCTGCAAGGGCCCATTTCGAAGAGTGAGAAGATGAGTTCAGTTTCTCTGTCCCAGTCAATTCTCGTGTCTCTGATGTGACTGCCGAAAAAATCTCGTACCTGCTGTGGTGGTGGGTCTGATGTGGATGCTTGAGTCATCTACACCAGTTGTGTTAGGGGTTACAATGCTGTTGTTGCTCAAATGTTTGGAACCCTCTTAACTGTGTTTTAACCATACTCCCAATCCATCCTACAGTCCTGCCCTGACCAAGGGAGTAGCACAGTTTGGGGGCAAATTTAAAACACAGATAGACACTGGCTTTGTTACAAGACAAACCTGCTTTTAACCATGGCAGGAGCAACTGTCGTAAATGAATCTCCTGATATGGAGGTAGTTGTATAAAGTCTCGTCTGCACTATACGAAGAGACTGGACTGAGATCTGGGAGCCAAGTAGTCATCAGATGGCAGAAACTTTCATTCGGAAAAATAATTTAAAATATTTCATGATTGGACACACAAAAGGAAATGACTGAATCTCTTGTAGTAGCTGTTAGGTTACTGGTCACTCCCTTTGGGAAAAGAATCCAACTCCAGAGGAATGGCTCAAAAAATATAGGAGGTGGTTGTTATGGAAAGATGAGTACACCAGTTACGTACCCAGAAAACTAGCCAGAGGGCAAATAGATACTTTGGTATTTGGTTATCGTTTATTAAATACTCAAAATACATTCGCTTTCTAAAAAACCAGCACACCTCTCCAATTTTTTTGAATGTTAATATTTGATAGACATGCCTGGTTTGTTAAATATGCGTAAGCAGAGAATTCACTCAATTTAATAAAATCACTGAAAATGACAAGTCCTGAGTAGTGTCAAGGTGCTCTCTCTAACAATGTAACACCCTGTTAGAGAGAGACCATTGTTTATATTTCAGTATAATGTTTATCTAAACCAAAGTTCAGTGTTGTGATGATTATTGTTTGTGTCTGATAGTTACATGCCTAGGATTTGTAAACCTGTTATAACTTCCTAAACAAAGACATAGTTTCAAAAACAACAGCATTTCACTATGAATCTGGAGCTGGATTGAATAAGTGACCTAGAGATCAGAGGCTCTGATCCCATTCCTGATCCCTAAAACCATTCAGTCCCCCTCCTCCTCCTCCTCCCAGTACACACCATCCTCAGCCTATGCTCAGAGAGGAACCAGACACTTGAAGGTGAAAGGCTCCGTGTCCCAATCTCCTGATCCACCCAGTTACCAAGCTCATTTTGGCTAATACATATAAAGAGATTTAATGAACAGCCTCTGAACTCTTGACATCTGTGTCTGTATTGGGCAGGCTGCTGGCGTCCCTGTGGAGTTTGACGAGCACCACCTGAGCGAAGTGCAGAACATGGCGTCAGAGGAAAAACTGGATGAGGTTGTCGACTCTATGAAGCAGAGTAAAGTGGCCATTATAGGTATGGGATGGTGGCAGCTCACTGACTGCATCTGTCAGGTTGTTGCGGATTGTGGGGGAGTTAGGGCCCTGCACCCCTCTTCCCGAGATTTACTGCGACTCTTAACCAGCCAGTAAAGCAGAAGGTTTATTTAAGGACAGGAACACAGTTTCAAGCAGAGCGTGTAGGTACGACCAGACCCCCTTAATTAGGTCCCTCTGGGAGGTTCAGGGAGCTTAGACCCCAGCTTGGGGTTCCCTGCGTTGCACCACCCAGCCCAAACCGAAACTAAACTCCCCGCCCCTCCCGCTGCTCCTCTCCTTTGTTTAGTCTTCCGGGCAGAAGGTGTTAATTCTCCCCACCCCCGTTCCTGGCTCAGGTTACAGCTCAGGTAGCTTCCTTCAAGGGAAGTCCCACATCCCCACTGCAATCCCCCTGCAACATTCCCAGGTCAAATCTGCCCTGCTCCCAGCTCCGTCACACAGGTGTACACGGATCTTTGCCCACTCCATGCTATAGAATCTCCCCCAGCCTCCAAACCGCGCTTTCAGACTGTGGGGCTTTCTGTGGGCTGACGATTGGAGAAGGAAACCTGGTGCCAGTTTTCCTGATTTCTATCTCCAGCTCTGTGACCTGGAGAGGCTCACGTAACTTCCGTGCCTCAGTTTCTCATCTGTAAAATGAGACTGGTACTTATCATCTGACCAGCTGGGGAGTCTCAGGACCTTTCTGACCCTTGGATGGAAAGTGTTTGGCATGTTTAGTAATAAAAAGGGGACACTAAGGGTTTGTGACACTTTGGTGCAGGTAGATGAGGTGCTTCTAGGGTAATCTTACTGCCTCCCCACACAAGGGGGGGTCATGCTGCTGTCGCATGGGAAGGAGCAGAACAGCTTTTAGCTTTCTCTGCTCTGATGTGTTTCATACACCCGGGATCCCAAAGCACTTTGCCCAATGCCAGATCCACTGTGGTAGTGCAAGATCTGTGTAAAGAAGACTCAGCAGCCGTAATGCACTTAGCAGTGGCTCATACAGTGCAGGACCACTTTATCTTACGTAGTATCTTCTGTACAAACTAGCCTATGTTGGCTTCTAGATCTGATACGAGTGCACTGCAGCTTGGAATGTTAGACCCTGCTGATGGCTGAGGGAGTATTGGGCAGGACACCGGAATTGTGCCAGATTCTTTAAAAAGTGCCTGGGGATTTCAGTCTTCTTCCCAGAAGTTGCCAAGGGTAGTTGTAGCAGTCTGGGTGGTCTTGTCTCCTCCAGCCAGCACTCCTAGTATCATCCTAGAGTCCTAGATTTTAAGGCCCGACAGGACCACTATGATGATTTAGGTTGACTCATTCATGCTGCAGGGCAAAAACCTTCACCCAGTGATTCTTACATAGAGCACCTTAGGGCTCAGATTTAAACACAAATCTTTTAGAATGAGAGCCAGTCTCTACGTAAAGACTTCAAGTGATGGAGGATTTACCACATCCGTTGGTGAGCTGTTCCAAAGGGGAATTACTCTGACTGCTAAAAAGTTGCATCTTATTTCCAGCTTGAATTTGTTTAGTTCCAACTTCCAGGCGTTAGATCTTGTTCTACCTTTGTTTGCTAGATAAAGAGCCCGCTAGTATCTGATGTCTTCTCTATGTATAAGAACTTATAGATGGAGATCAATTTGCCTCTTAATCTTATCTTCAGTAAATTAAATAGATTCAGCTTCTAAATATCCTGTGGAACTCTTTGCCAGAGGATGTTGTGAAGGCCAAGACTATAACAGGGTTCAAAAAAGAACTAGATAAATTCATGGAGGATAGGTCCATCAGTGACTATTAGCCAGGATGGGCAGGGATGGTGTCCCTAGCCTCTGTTTGCCAGAAGCTGGGAATGGGCGACTGGGGATGGATCACTTGATGATTCCCTGTTCTGTTCATTCCCTCTGGGGCTCCTGGCACTGGCCACTGTCAGAAGACAAGTATCCGGGGTAGCCGTGTTAGTCTGTATCTACAAAAACAACAAGGAGTCTGGTGGCACCTTAAAGACTAACAGATTTATTTGGGCATAAGCTTTCGTGGGTAAAAACCTCACTTCTTCAGATGCATAGAGTGAAAGTTCCAGATGCAGGCATTAGATACTGACCCATGGAGAGCAGGGAGTTACTTCGCAAGTGGAGAACCAGTGTTGATAGGAGACGGGATCCTGAGCTACATGGACCTTTGGTCTCACCCAGTCTGGCTGTTCTTGTGTTATCCTGACCAGGCATAAGTTCAGATTCTGCTGTGAGACTGGATCACATAATATGTGGCCTAGAGGTACCAAGGGGCCGGACCCCAGTGAACTCTGCGCATGTCGTGCAGCACTGTAAGCTCCTTCCGCAAGGGTAGAAACCAAATCCCCTTTCCTCCCCCATGTGCCATGCTGTGGGGTCTGAGGGTTTATAGTAGCTGGTAGTTGATTTTGTACATGTGCTTTTTTTACCAGTTATGCTGACAGTTCTGTCATTACAGGAAAGATCCACACTCCCATGGAGTACAAAGGAGAACTGGCTTCCTATGACATGAGGCTCAGGTGTGTTTCTGTCTTGCATGTTCAAAGCCCCTGCACGTCAACAGAAGTCAGTAAGAAATCTCCTACTGCAAACAAGCTATTCAGGGTGTTCTGGACACCTCATTTATGAATGACATTCAGGCACTAAGTGCAGGGCAGGGGTGAAGTTCATGGGTTATCAGAACACAAAAAGGCATCTGCAAAATTTTCACTGGCCAGACACTTTGTTGTTCTTACTCATGATCCGTTGACTCTGCTTCTTGCCGTGTCTTGGAGATCCTCCAGGAAAAGTCGGTAGGTGGGGTTCGGGATGACAGTTTATGGACACGTCTCACAGGGGGCCCAAGAGGCGTCACTGGAGAAGGGAAATGGGATTAGCAAGTGGCCAGCAACAGGGGCTAAGCTTGTATGGAAGAGTCTCTCTTTAAAATTCTGATCAAGACGGGTCTGTACTATCGCACGGGATTTATTACTGGCCTGGAGGTGGGAAGAGATCTCCTGATCCTGCTGTTCCTCTCACAGGCGCAAGTTAGACCTGTTCGCCAACGTTGTCCACGTGAACAGTTTACCTGGTTTTAAAACACGACACAACAACTTGGATCTTGTGATCATCCGGGAGCAGACGGAGGGGGAGTACAGCTCTCTGGAACATGAGGTAGGGGAGCCTCTGTCCTGCACCCCATCCCTTTCTGTGCCATACGGGGAGGCCAGTTCCGGGCCTTGTATCTGGTACTTCCCTGATGGCACAGCATTAGACCTTGGTGAGTTTCCCTGTCCTTGTGGCCTCGTCCTCGCAGAGTTTGGCTCACATCCTGCTTGAGTGATGGTGTTAGAAGGAGCGTGGGGATATGGGGAAGAGCCATCCTGTGTGATGTGGGTGTTTGGAGGGACAGACTGAAGAGGAGAAGATGCTTGTAACTAGAATGTGTGACAGCCAAGGGGGCAAAGAGGGGCTAGAACTATCTACAAGGACTGGAAGTTTGTAAAGCCCAAGTAGGAAGCGGGATCAGTGTGGAGTCAGGAGCTGTAACCAGGAGTGGTGGCGTGACTCCAGGGAAAGGAAAAAGGCCAGGGACTGGGAGAAGCTTCCTGCCAGCATTCGGCTGGAGAATGGTCTCCCAAGGAGAAGTGGTGCTTTGGGGGACATACTAGTCTGGTCAGAGCCCTGGAGAAAAGACTCTCAGGGCCGATTCCACAGTGATGACTGAGGAGATAGGCGGCCTTGAGTTCCTCAGGGGCCTCTCCCTATGGGGTCACGTGTTTGCTCGAGGGGATGCACTACATCTCTTCCTCTACTTTCCCCAAAGGAATCAGACGGGGAGTTAAACTCCACTTCCCTTGGAGCCTGAGCCCGGGGTCAGTCCAGGGGCGATAGCTGCAGGCAGTGCCATGAGGCTGGCGGGGCTGAGTGGGATCTCCTCGTTGGAGATCCCACTCAGCATCCAGCTGTGGCAGAGCACAGGGTTGTGTGGCACCTGGTCCAGCACAACCAGAGCCGCTAATGGGTTTCCGTCAATGTTCAGAGCGTGAAGGGAGTCATTGAGTGCCTGAAGATCATCACCCGGGACAAGTCGCAGCGCATCGCCAAATTCGCCTTTGACTACGCCACCAAGAAAGGGCGTTCAAAGGTCACAGCAGTGCACAAAGCCAACATCATGTGAGTGCGATGAGACGGGTCTGATAGCACAGGGACCAAAGTGGGTGTCTAGCAGTTACGGGATACGCAGCAGCTGCCAACCAGGAGCTCTTTGAAGTCCCCTCTCTGTCTCCTGGAAGAGCCTTTCCGTGCAACTCGGAGTTGAGTGATGCTGACGCTTCCTTGGCATTAGTGCTCTTTGCACATGCTTAAAACACCAGCCTGGGTGTAACTGAGAGCCCAGCAGTGAGACAGTCGGGCCTGGCCGTGTGGCTGCAGGGTGTTGGCGGGGAGGGTGAGATGCTTGTTCGCTCTCTGGGTGAAATCCTGGCCTCATGGAATTCATTGGCAGAACTCCCACTGACTTCAGCTCTGTCTATCATCCATACACCTACGTCGGTGGGTGCAGCGCGACCTGCCCGTCTCTGAGCCGCTCTGGGTTCAGTTCAGACAGTGAGCGTTTTGAGAGGAACGGTCAGAAAGCGTGTTGGGTGGCTGAGTCCGTCGTCAGGCCCCTGCTGTCCCCGCAGGGGAAGCCAGGGCAGCCTGGAGTCTCACAGTGAATGTCTGTCGCTCTCTCCTCAGGAAGCTGGGAGATGGGCTCTTCCTCCGGTGCTGTGAAGAGGTGGCAGAATTGTATCCCAAGATCAAATTCGACACCATGATAATTGACAATTGCTGTATGCAGGTGAGAATGGCTGGCGGTCCTGTCCCCTGGGGCACCCCTCTGGTGCTGATCTTCTGCTTGAACAAGGCAGGTAAAGAACCTAGCTTGGTAGCCAGCAAGCTCAGGTGCCACTTGGAATGCTGTCTGTGACCTGCCTTGTGAGGGGCGCAGTGTTCACTGGGCTGTCAGATCACCTTGTATCATGTTCTGTGTCATGCACATGGACTCGTAGCGCCTTCCTTTCGGGGCTGTGCCAGGAGCTGTAGGTGCCCAGCACCTCTGGTGATCAGCCCCTCGGGACTAATTGCAGATAATCCCATCTTGCAGAATTCTGCTTGCCTGCAGGAGTGATTCTGACAGGTGAGTAAATTCTCTGTTTCACCATCGGTCCCCCCAGGAAAGCTTGGAGGTACCCAGGGTTTGCAGGCTGGTACTTCTCAATGACAGTTTTGCCAGGTTTCTCTGATTTTCTTTCTGAGAGCGCGCAGGATCTCAGCCCTGGCGGTGGGATGTGTGGGCGGGTGGCTTTATTTCGGTAATATTCCCAGTGCCTGTTGGTCCTCGGCTGCTCGGGCCCTGGGAGCAGCCACTCGTCTTGCTGCTGTACCCTGGGGACTCTTGAGGCAGCTACACTGTCATCTCAGTTCTCCTCTCAGCCCTGTGCGGCGGCCGAACCTGGGTGCGTCCCAAGAAGATTGTTTACCTATTAATGCCCAGGCACTAATCTGTGAAGGTCATTGCTTGTTGGCCAGTCTGGGGCATGGGGAGATCTGCCCTTTGGGTGACCCCATCAGCACTGGTGTGCCCTGAAGGCCCCGAAGTGCTGCAGAGTAAGCTAGCCGTGCTGATCTGTAGCAGGGGGGGGAATGGTCTCATGCACGTCTACTTCTGTTCCCCTCGGCGTAGCTGGTGCAGAACCCCCACCAGTTCGATGTCCTGGTCATGCCAAACCTGTATGGAAACATCATTGATAACCTGGCTGCTGGCTTGGTGGGAGGCGCCGGCATGGTTCCCGGGGAGAGTTACAGTGCCGAGTACGCCGTGTTTGAGATGGTAAGGGACCCAGCTCTGCCACAGCTTCTGTCCCCCACTTGGGTGACTTCCCTTGCTCATCCCCTCTCCCAGTTGCTTTGTTCCCTGTCTCCTACCACTGGGCCAGGGGATCCAGAGAGCCCCTCCCAGGATGGGGCTGGACGGCACCCCCCCACACACTCCCCCCACCCCTTCCCCCACACACACCACGGCAGCAGTGTAGAACATGGTCTGATTGTGGTTCTCTTCACGCAGGGTGCTCGCCATCCCTTTGCTCAGGCCGTGGGCAGGAACATTGCCAATCCCACTGCCATGCTGCTCTCCGCCGCCAACATGCTGCGGCATCTCAAGTAGGTGCTTGTTCTCGGATGTGCGCATGCTGCATTGCGTGTGGAGGGAGGGAGAGGGGGGCAGGGCATGCCAGTCTCTGGAGGGGGCAAGCCAGGGGGACGGGTGTGAATTCCACTGGCATACACAGGGCTGGAGCTGAAACGTTTGTTCTTTTTGCTAGCTTGGAATATCACTCCAATGTGATCTCCGATGCGGTGAAGAAGGTGATTAAAGTCGGTAAAGTGAGTACCAGGCAGCCCTGAGCCCTTACCTCTTGCCTGTCCTGGTCCAGAGCTCCTGGCGTATCTGCTTCCTTTCTGGAGCCTGCTGGCTGGAACTTCTTTCTGCTCGTGTCCCCGTGAGGGGGAGGCAGCGCATTGTTTGCCACTGGGTTGAGACTGTAGGGGAATTCCTTAGCCCGGGACTGGCCTTGCGTAGCGTGGGGACTCACTGCACCAGAACAGACTGATTCTCAGGCCCTGTTCCACTCTTCTGTGTCGTTCTTACCTGCCCCAGACCGATTTCCTGTTGTGACGGCGGTGGAGATGTTTGGGCCCCACCCCAGGGGAGTTCTTGGGTAGAGTTCACTCTTCTCAGGAGAAATCAGATTCCCAGGCAGAGGTCACTGTCTCGCCATCTCCATGGCCAGGTTATCAAAGCTTCCACTGAGCCAGGCCGGCCAACTCGTTTGGGCTGTCTGTGTTTGTAGAACGGGACGCAGTTTGTAGAGGTTGCTGTGTTAGTGTCTCGCTCCCTGCTCGTCTTCACGCCTGATGCTGCTAGTCCCTGCTGGCTGTGGGGGCTTGGCACGCGTTAGTGTCTATTCCAGTTTGCAGCAGAGCTGTGGGGGGAGCACAGGAGGTTTTCAGAAGGGGGATCAGGAGCTGGGGGAAGCTGCTTTGCTGTCACCATGTTTCCTGTCCCATCTTGTGTTCGTTTCCCTGGGTTCACATCCACGTTTCTCCCTTTTTGTTTCTCCCCCTCCCTGTGTTGGATTTTTAGGTTCGGACGCGGGACATGGGCGGTTACTCCACCACCTCGGACTTCATCAAGTCTGTGATTGACAACCTGCACCCACACTATGGTGTCTAGGTCCCCACCTGAGTGTGGGAGTTCCTTGGACTTCACTCTGATCTCCGGCACCCATTTCTAGTGTACAAACCGAATGGACCTTTCTCGCCCTGCTCCCACCCCTAGGGGCAAACCTGTATCATGTCCCCCACTCTTGGGCTGCTGGAGCCAGCCCGCCTGAAACCGCAACCCGAAGGGGGAAGGGACTCGCCTCTCCCCCAGCCCAGTTATCAGTTACCAACCTCAGTCATGGTCAGATGTTCACCACAAAGAGATGTGGTCTGAGTGCAGGATTGGGAGCCTGGGGTCTGATCCTGGCTCTCCCACTGGTTCATTGTGCAGCCCGGGGCGAGCCAGTTCACCTCTCTGTGCAGTAGGGATAGCGCTCGCCACCCTACGCTGCATGGGAGTTCAGGGTCAGCTAGGTCACCTTTGTACAGTGCTTTGAAGCTGGGAGGGGACAGCCTAAATATTCCACTGCTGCTCCAGCTAAGGCCCCCCTGCAGTGTGGCTGACTGGGGCTGTCACGTCCACGAGCTCTCGTCTCATCCCTGATTGCTGCTGCAGGAGCATCTGCCTACTCCAGAGGGGCTTTGCCGTAGCTTGGGACCATCCGGGGTGGAGACCCCTGTCCACAGAGTGACAAATGAAGTCTAGTATTGGCTTGGAGTGAAGTAGAATTTCATCCCTGTTAATCTGAACAGATGGAAAGTAGGAAATTTCAGTCTCTCCTGGTGTGTGTGTGTGTGGGGGGGGGGGGGGGTGTGGAAGCTTTTAACTCTGTGTTCTCCTAACTTCATCCCCCTCCCAAGGGACGATGCTTTCCCCACTCTGTTAGCAATAAAATTCAGCACTGACCTTGGAAAGAAGTCTTAGGCACTGACCAGAGCTCGAGGGCAACAGGCCTAGCCCGCTCCTCCCAGATCAGAATGGCCCCACACAGGTAGGCTGACACTCCAGGACACGGTGATGTTTCCAGCTGACGCAGACCATCCTTGGGGCCTGTCTGTACCTCCAGGCTGCTTCTCCTTATGTCCTGCCAACCAGCCTCCCTGCCGAAACTCCAGCCCTTCCCTCAGGCTGGCTGCTGGGCAGTGCTCTAGGCCGGTTCGCCTGCCCCATGGGGTGCGCTTCAGAGCAGAGTGCAGTCCCCATTACTGTAGCATCGTCCTGCCTGTCGTGCACCCTGCCTCCCATCGTCGTTCCCTGCAACTCAGCGTGTGCTGGGCAGCCTTCCCCTTGCATTCGTATGGGGCTAAGCCGTGGGGTGCACCTGGGAGAAGCAGGGGGGTTATGAAGAGCGCGGGGCTCTGCAGTGACTTGTCACATTCCCCGAGAGCAGAGCAGCTTCCCTAGCCAGGCCTGTCTAAGGAAGAAGAGGCCCAGGCCCTGCGTGCTGTGCATGGGCTGCGTGTTTAAAATGTGGCATGAATGACGCGCTTGCTGCTTTGCATGCATGGTGTGCACTGGTGTCATTGACACGCCGGATGCCAGCACCTCCCCCCGGAGGCAGTCCTGCTCAAACACTTACACCCACGCGTGCATGTACACTAGTGGGAGCTTCTGAAACACTGGGCCTAACAGTGAAGTCCTGTAGGGTTAAGGAGACCATGACCTCTTCCCTGGGTAGAATTCCAGCTGGGCCGGGGTGGGGTCTGGCTGTGGGGGAGACCGGAAGGACCCGAACAGCAAGGCTGCAGGTAGCTTGTAGATGATGGATTAGGCAGGCAGGGCTGGGCCAGGCATGCACCTCCGGGCTCTCCGGCCCCTATCGCGGTGCTGGGCCACTGCCGTGCAGGCTGGGAGCGCGCTTCAGGAAATGCAGAATGTATTTATTGGGCTTTGTACTAATACTCATGAATAAATTATCACACTCTCCCCTCCCTCCCTGCCTCTTCTCAGGTGCTGCGTGTCTCCGTGAGTCCTAGTTTCAGCCCTGCACGCGGAGCTTTCCCCAGCACACGTTACTGGGCACGGCACGAGGCACCCTCGGCCCTGCCCTGGTAGGCCAGGGCAGGAGCCACATCGCTCCAGAGAGAGAACCCGGCCATGCTGAGCCCTGAGCGGGGGGAGGGAGGGAGTTGGCCCCAGCAGGAGGGGAGCTCTAGAAGCTGCTTTTTTCCTGGTGGGTGGAGGCGAAAGCGTTGCCTCAGGGAGCCAGCGGAGGGTGGAGCATGTCTGGGCCTCTGTGCAGGTCATAAGGATTGGCCTAATACCTCTGCTATGTAGCGATTCCTTCCGAGAGATGGGGGGGGGAGACAGCCCGGGAGTAGGAGAGCCTGGTACGCTCCTTCCCTGGAGTTCTGTGCCTGCCGTTTAACAAGTGTGCAATGTGTGTGCAGGTGTCGAACATTGGACCCTGGTCACAGATCAGAGCCCCAGGGTGCCTGGTGCTGTACACAGAACAGAGAGAGGGTTCCTGCCCATCTACAACCAGGCAGGTGGGGACTACAAGGAACCAATGAGAGAGTATTGATAGGCAGTGGTATCCGTACCCCAGCCTCCTAACCAGTGTCACGGGATTTCTTTTGTTGGCGTCCCATCGAAGGAGCGATGTGGAGGAGGAGGTGGTTTTGTGGCTGTTTCACAGGGACCTCTTAAGGGTGAGGGCAGCAGAAGAGAGAGCAGGCCAGGGCTCCTTTGAAAATGTAGTGCTGGGGGCCGGAGGCTGAGGGTGGAGCACGTCTGGGCCTCTGCGCAGGTCATAAGGATTGGCCTAATATCTCTGGCGGCAGGAGCTGCTCCCTCACTAGCGAATGAGATGATCGGTTGGGTGGGGACAGGCTGAGAAGGGCCTTGATGTGCCAGAGGAGGGCTGGGAAGAGAGGAAAATGAGCCCCAGCGGCACTCTGCATGGGTCGAGGGGGGGCAAGAGGGTGTGGGTGGAGGCTGGAGAGAAGGGCCTGGCAGGGGAGAGAGAGCCGGGGTGGGAATGGAAGAGGAAGGCTGAGGGTGGTGTTGGGTGGGCAGCAGATGGCAGCAGCAGTGAGGAGAGAAGAGGCAGGAGCAGGAGAGAAGTCCAACACGCCCACCACAGGGAGCGCGAGCAGGGAGCCCGCTGCAGAGGCTGCATCAGCCAGAGGGACTCAGGTGTCCTGTGCTCCAGGCCGGCTGCCCACTCAGCAGCTTTGCGCAGGGGGGCGGGGTAAGATGAGCCTGTTCAGACACTGGGACCAGTCAAAGCGGGGGCCGTCAGCTGCACCCCCCGCTGCCTGCCTCCGACTACCTGCTGGGCTCCCCTCCCGTCTCTCTGGTACTTTATTTAGCCCAATGAAGAGGGATGTCGGCCTGCAAAGCCCCTGCGTGTCCCCTACTACAGCTCTGGGGCAGCGCAGTCGGAGCCTGGGACGTGGTGGGGGAATTGCTGAGTAGTTCAAACTGATGGTAACTGGCCTGGTTACGGTTTGAAAGGGTTCGTACCAGCCCCTCAGGAAGCTGGTGCAGAGATGGGTGAGGTAGGATCAGAGTGAGCGAGCTGACACCGGCACACCCCTAGGCCTGCCCTCCCTCCCTCCCAGGGCCAGTGGGTTTCTGGCCAGCCTGGTTTCCAGTCTCCAGCAATGAGGCTTGTGTCTCTTCTCACTCCCACGGGCAGGAAGAGCTACTCCTAGTGCTCGACCTCAGCTGCCCCCTTCATCCAATCCCATTCTTCTCCCTGGGGGGGACATCGCCTCCCTGCCCCCATCCCGGCTCAGTGAGCACTCAGGCCTGGTGCGGGCGGGCGGTGTGACTACATTGCTCAGGGGCATCACTCCCCACAGGAGGCCGTTATGCTGACCTAAGCCCAGGTGTAGACAGCGGTAGCTCACCAGGAGAATTCGCCCATCGGCCTAGCTACCGCCTCACGGGGAGGTGATGTACCCAGGCTGCCGGGAGAACCCTCCTGTGGGCAGAGGGCGTAGCTACTGTGAAGTGCTGTAGTGGTGCACGTGTAGACAAGGGGTCAGCAAAGCTAGATCTTGGCTTGCTCTAGCTAAGTCGATTCTCCCAGTCTCTCCCTGACGCTTGGCAGATGCAGCTCACAAGTATGTTACAGTTCTTTGCTCCTGTATCAAGAGCGCCAGCACCTCTGTTTCATAGATTCATAGATTATAGAACTGGAAGGGACCTCGAGAGGTCATTGAGTCCAGTCCCCTGCCCACATGGCAGGACCAAATACTGTCTAGACCATCCCTGATAGACATTTATCTAACCTACTCTTAAATATCTCCAGAGACGGAGATTCCACAACCTCCCTAGGCAATTTGTTCCAGTGTTTAACCACCCTGACAGGAACTTTTTCCTAATGTCCAACCTAGACCTCCCTTGCTGCAGTTTAAACCCATTGTTTCTGGTTCTATCCTTAGAGGCTAAGGTGAACAAGTTCTCTCCCTCCTCCTCTTGTTCCCCAAGAGTTCGGTGGGTTTAAATGCTTGAGGGCAGGGTGGGCAAGGGTTAGAGTGTGATGGGACTGGAGGAGAGCTGCTGGGCACAGCGGGGTGTGTGTGCCAGGGCAGGGAGGAAGGCAACACTAGGTGGGCAGAAGACGGGGCAGGGATTAGCATGGCAACCTGAGAGCAGGCGTTTGTGAACGCTTGCCTGGGGGGATGCTGGTTTCCATAGCGTGTGGGGGAGGCTGGCGCTGGGTTTACCTGCATGTGCCCAGCTTAATTGTGTGTCTCTGCCCATGTTTCTATTCGTGCTCGGGCTGATGGGCTCATGGCTCTGTCCTCACAGGTGTTTGCGGCTCCTACCCATTTAGTCCCCTCTGAGAGTGTCATTAACAGGCTGCGGTCTTCCCCTGCAGGCAGTGTCCTGCAGCAGCAGCGAACCAGGCCCTGACACTGGCCCTTTCCCTTCCGCCCTTCGCGATAGGGCTCTTTATCATCACCCCAAGCTGTTTGGCGGTGGTGGCTTGTCCCCGGTGGCGAGTCTGGGCCCAGTCCTACACTGCTGGGAGTGGTTCTGCAGCTGGGCAGAACGCTGCCAGGCTAAGGGGCGATGTCTAAACGGATGGAGGAGCAGCCCCGAGCGTGGGGGAAAGCCCTTGGAGCCTGGCCCCAGGGCAGGGCTCACCGCAGAGGCGAAGGCGGCTGGCAGAGCACACGGGCTGGAATGCTCAGAGGGCCCCTGCAGCGTACCGGTCTGTGCCGTGCTAACAGGCCCCGCCCCTCTCGTTACAGGTGCGGACGGCAGACATGGGCGGATACGCCACGTCCATTGACTTCACCCAGGCTGTGATTGCAGCCCTGGCTGACTAGGCCCCACAGAGGCTGCAGTTCCTCCCGTGCTCCTGCTTGCTAATCCTCACAGCTTTGAATCCGGCTGCCTGGTAATTTATTGCCTTCAAGGGGGAGCGTCCCCATGCACTGGCCTGTCTCTGTCATGCACAATAAAGCAGTCTGCTGGCCACATCTCTTGCTGGGGGTTTCTGCCAGGAGGGGGTGCTGTTTGATCTCAGCCCTCCCTGCACCTGAGCGAGGGACTGGGCATACAGCCCGCTCTACCCCCAGGGTCTGGGGAAAGAATGTAGGAGGGGCTTATAACCAGTCCTTGGGAGAGTGCATCCCCCACTTCAGCAGAGGCCCAGCTGGGTGGGGGCATAGAATGGACATCACCCCCTAGGCTGCTAGTTGTAAAAGGAAGAACAGGAGTACTTGTGGCACCTTAGAGACTAACAAATTTATTAGAGCATAAGCTTTCGTGGACTACAGCCCACTTCTTCGGATGCATATAGAATGGAACATATATTGAGGAGATATATATACACACATACAGAGAGCATAAACAGGTGGGAGTTGTCTTACCAACTCTGAGAGGCCAATTAATTAAGAGAAAAAAAAACTATTGAAGTGATAATCAAGCTAGCCCAGTACAGACAGTTAAGAAGTGTGAGAATACTTACAAGGGGAGATAGATTCAATGTTTGTAATGGCTCAGCCATTCCCAGTCCTTATTCAAACCGGAGTTGATTGTATCTAGTTTGCATATCAATTCTAGCTCACCAGTCTCTCTTTGGAGTCTGTTTTTGAAGTTTTTCTGTTGTAATATAGCCACCCGCAGGTCTGTCACTGAATGACCAGACTGGTTAAAGTGTTCTCCCACTGGTTTTTGAGTATTTTGATTCCTGATGTCAGATTTGTGTCCATTAATTCTTTTGCAGAGAGACTGTCTGGTTGTAAAAGGGTCATCCAGTAGTGCTGGGGGGCGGGACTCAGCAGCCTCCACCTGCCCCCGCAGGGACCCCCCTCACAGCAGGAGGGAGAGTCAGACCCTTCCCTGCTCTCACCCCACCCAGGGCTCTTTCCATCCCCTTGTCCCAGGGCAGACATTGCTGCCTTCCCCCTGGGGGAGCAGAGCTCAGGCCACTGGCCAGGGGCTCTCACTAGCACGGGTTGTAACATCTGCTCTGCATTTTGTCAAAGCCCCCCCAGGCCTGGCTCAATGCTAAGAATTGAAACAAACATGATGTGTGTGGCCCCAGAGCCTTGAGTCACAACTGCTGTCTGACCCCCCCCCGGCCCCTGCTCGTTGCTGTGCCATCTTTGAGCGGCAGTGACCTGAGCAGCAGCAGTTACAGTTCGCGCGGATCACAGACGACCCAGGCCCAAGCCGGACTAGATTCAGATGGGAAACCAGCCGGCGGTGATAACGGCTATAAAACTACAAACGCCTGGCGGCAGGTAAGGCCAAAAGGGCCCATGAGAGCAGCCAGTCTGTCCTCCTGCTTTCACACCATTCAAGGGGACCTGGCTAGCCTGCTGCTGAACCCAGCGATTTTAGTTAGGCTCAGATTGGTTCTCAGGTGCCTAGACTGGTCTGGGGGCCAGGCAGAGACTGAGACCCCAGACAGCGCAGGGGATAGAAGTGGTGGAGAACCTGCCCACCTCCGTGGCATTTGTCTGTAACACAGTAAGTGTTGGAGGCCACTTCTGATCAATCCACCATTTCGGGGGGCGTTCTAGGCAGCAGTGGCTAGAACCCCGCTATTGGAGAAAATGGGGAAAAAACAGGAAGCCCCGGGCTGTTTGTTGGCCCTGAGGCTGGGGATGTGCTGGCTTGCAATTGTCTATAGCCATTGGGTGCAACAGCCATTCTGTGTGCCCCCAAGCTCAGGGAGGGAGCACTGAATGGAAGAGTTAAGGGACCTGTCTCTGCTGTCAACAAACATGGGCAAAACTGAACTGCTCATTTCCAGCTTCTGGTCATCTCTGAACCCCGCCCCCCTGCATCCTACTGAGGTTTTATCCTCTCCCCCTTGCTTGGTTTTTAGGACAGGGGTTGTAAAGGGCCCTGTGGGGTGGTCTAGCACAGGGAGGCAGCGGAGCCAGGCCAGTCACCCCAGGAAGAGCACACAACGGTTATCGTAGGCAAGCATACAGTGCTGGGGTGCAACCCCAGCTTCCCAGTGCACACCATTGCTGGGGTCCTGCCTGCAACACGGGCTCAGCCATGCAGCCTGAAGGAGGGACTCACAACTGGACACAACCTGCCCTATTTTAAATCTTTCCCCAAGAAATGAAAGCCCTCGGGCCTGAAGCAATCGTCTTCCTGGGGCTCATGCTCTGGGCGGCTGCAAACCTGCAGAGCTAGAAGCCAGAGGCCAGGCCGAGCTGGGGCAGCACAGGGAAGTCTTGATCTTAAAAATAAAGAGGCTTGAAAAGCTTGAGACATTTATTGTTAGTGGAAGTGTGTTTCAGTCACAGGTAGGGCCAGGAGGTCATTCCACTCCCTCTGCTTCCGTAGTAACACCCTGTGCAGTGGACGGAGCTCAAGGCTTGAGCAGAAACACAAACCCTGGTCCCTGGCCCAGCAGTCCCTCCCCCCTGCAGGGCCAGGCTCCCCCTGGCCACCGCTGCAGTGCAGAGGGGAGGTGGTAGCTGTGCCAGATGCTGAGTCCATGGGAGCACGTTCTGCCGTAGCCGCCTGAGAACGGAACAGCCCAACACAGGCAGCTCCAGAGGGGCGGACTCCAAGGTCCCAGCCCAGACGCTCCAAGGAATAACCGTCTCGGCCACGTCAAACCAGTGGCTAGGCACAGCCCGACGTGCCGCGAATGGAGCCTCTGCCAGAGCGAGCCCAGAGCACTGGAAGTTCTGCAGAGACTCAGGTGAGACGCCAGATACCAAACCGCATTTAACGCGGCTGCTCCGGCTGGGGACATTCTAGGACACGCAGCTGCCTTGAAATGCTGGACAAGCAAGAGGTTTAGCGAGCCGGGCAAGGGAAGTGTCCTGCCACTGTCTGGGTGCTGAGCAGTCAGTCCTGCTGCAGCCCAGGTCCCCCGGCGTCCCACAAGCAAGGCCTGGTAATGCCCCCCCCCTTAATCCTCCTCTTTGACCTTTTTCTTTTTCTTCTTCTTGTCTGACTGGGGGGGCTCTTCCTGGGCCAGTTTCTTTTGCTTCTTGGGCAAGGGCTCTTCTGCCAGCCCATTCTCCTCCAGCGAGGTGTCCTGGTGCTTCTTCTTTTTCTTCTTCTTGGGCTCTGTGTTGTTTTCCTGAAGCAGAGAGGGGGGGGTTAGAGGGGCCCTGTGAACCCCCGGGGCATAGCGCAGCACAGCCTGTGCTCACAGGCCCACGCCCTGCTGGTGCAGGAGGGCCTGCGGAGCAGCTCAGGTGTCACCTGGGCTAAATTGCAACGCTCTGAAAGGCTGGCATTGGCGGATGCCTTCGCTGCGTGGACACGTGGTTTTCTAGGCCAGATCCCCTAGCAAGTCCCCTGAGAGCCACAGAACAACATGGACAGCAGCAGCTGAGAGGAGAGCGCCACCCAGGGGCTGGCCAGGACTAGGACCAGCCCATTTCACAGCCCCAGGACAGTGGTGGTCCCAGCCCCGTTCCCTTTGCTTTCTCCTCACTCCCTGCCATGTGCTGGCTGTCCTGCCTGAGGATCTGAGACCTGGCAGACAGTGGCTGCTCCCACACTGCACCTGCCATTCCATCACAGAATTGCCCAGCGCATTGGCCTGCAGTGGCAGCGTGTCGGACCCAGAGCGTCTGAGCTCTGGGACATCATCCCCTGCAGCCAGGATTCGGGGCCTCCAGGAGCTTCAGCCATCGGAGGGAGACGTGCCCCCCCCAGCACATTCCCTGTGGAGGCAGGACACGGATCTACGAGCAGGCTGTGCGAGCGCACTGGGGCTCCAGCTGCATTCTCTCTCATCCTCAAACTCTTCCTTTGCAACCCTATATGGCAGGCCAACTAACAGTGTCGACAGCCTGAGTCTAACTCCCAAATGTAGCTCTATTCCCACGACGGGGTGAACGCTCTGAAGGGCCCACTGACCGGTCGGCCGTTGCACTGATTAAAGCATGCAGGCAAGGAGCATGTAACCAGATCTGTGCAATCGGAGGCATTGCCTTTGGGTGTCACAAGGGGATCAGAGCATGTCTGGGCGGCAGGCCGACAGACACTCAGTGGAGCTGAGGCCCAGGTCCCACGCACCGCTCAGCAATTCCCAGAGCCACCTGCCTCTGCCCCCAGCCGCTGCCTTTTGCTACTGTGTGCAGGAGCGGAAACCTGCATCGTTCCGAGCTCCCTAGGCAGGCGGTGGACCCCCCGAGCCCCCTCCTCTCCCTCTGCTGGTGAGGCTTTGGACAGGACCTGTCTGCATCACACAAGTCATGATGGAAATACCAGGTCCAGGCCTGCCCCATCAGAGAGCAACACGAGGCCTCTGCGGCCAGCCTAGGCCCGAGGGCGCATTCCTGGTTCTTTACCTCTACCTCCAGGGTTGTCTCCAGCACAGAGTTCTCGGCTTCCTCAGCAGCTGCTGCCGCGGCCAAGGCTTCCAGCCGCTTCTTCTCCCGCTTCTTCTTTTTCTTCTCTTTCTTCTTGATTTCGGCAGCCACCTCAGTAGCCTAGCAAAGGGACAACGGGGCTCCATCAGCGCTGACCATAGACCATGGTGAGGGGCAGGCCGGGCTCCCCACTCCCTAGGTGTCGGATCAGCCTCATTAAATCAGTTTTTGCCTCCAGCAGTTGGTCAGGCAGGAGATTTAACATCATGTCCGGCACCCGCCCAGGAGTCCTGAGCACCTCAGGCCCACTCCCAGCCCCCTCACCTCCACCATGGCCTCCTTCATGACATCGAGATTCTTGCGGGGCGGCTCTCCTGTCTCGTAGAAGGCCAGGCGCTCCTCGACCTGCTCCCGGAGCTTGTCCCCAAAGATGCTTGTCGGGACATCTGCAGAGAGGGGGCAGTGTGAATGACAGGCTGCTAGCTACAGCAAAGCGCACCCACCCCATTCACAGCCAGCTGCCCACTCCCCATCAACCTCCAGCCCCTGCCATCCAGCTGGCAGCCCCCTTTTCCCAGCCCTAGAGCCGGCTTTGCTCAGAAGACAGGTGTCACCATTCACTACGTGAAATGCTGTTGACGAAAAATATTCCCATCATTGCAGAAGCCGCTGGGATTTGCATGACTGACACTCCACTGGGCTCCAGCTCGGCATCTCATGCCACTGGGAGGGGCAGTGCCCAGGCAGGACCCTCCCCCAGTCGGGCTCAGCAGGGGCTCGGGTGAAAGCGGCACCTGAGAAGCAGTCTATTCTGGAGGCGATGGTGCACTTGTTGGCCAGGTAGCGGGAGATGCGCCCCTTGTTGCGGGTAGCCGCTCGCCCAATGAAGGTGGAGTGGAATATCAGCCCGTACTTTGGGGTGTTGCCACGAGTCTTCAAGGCCCTGGAACAAGTATGGGAGTGAAGGTTGCTCTGGAGCCCTGACCCTGCTGGGGCTGGTGACCGACCGCTCAGAGTGGCCTCTGGCCAGACACTGCCAACCCAATCCGACCTGCTTGGCCTGTGCTCAGGGGGGTGACCACACCTAGGTGGCTGCAGCCGTACTGCGGGTCTGAGGGCCAACCCCCGACCACACAACTCTGCTCCATCCTGCACCCCCAGAAAGCAGCAGAACCGCGGCTAACGCACTAGCTATGCCAGACGCGGACAGCCAGCAGGCGTCACACTCCTCACAGGCTGGCAGACGACAGGAAGTGAGAGAGCCGCTTTCCCTGTGACCAGAAGGGAGCTGGCAGTCACCCTGGAGCAGCAGTGACTATGGATGCCTGGGGGAGCCATGGTCCACCAGTACCTAACATCCCAGCTGCAGCAGAAGCTGCCTGGCCCCTTCTCCTTCCCAGGAGTCAGATCCAGGTGACAGCCAGGCCTGAAATCCAGGCCAGGTGCTGGTCACCTCCCAGCTACCCCTGCATGGCTGGCACTACTGTCTCTCAGCCTCTGCCCGTCACTCCCCCGCCCCCCAAGTGATCAGAACAGCTAACCTGCTGCAGGGGTTCCCTGGACAGACCCAACCGTTCAGCAAGAGTGAAGGAAAAGCCTCGGTGGTCGCTCAGAGACTGGGGCTGGTTTATCACTGACGCATGCAGCCGTGTCTGGCCAACGTGTCAAGCCCAGCGGCCCAGAAGCCTGCCATCACCACGACCACCCTGCAGCTGTACCTGAAGAGGGCCTTCTCCGCCCCCAGGATCTGCACCGTTGAGGCCGGGTACTTGGCCAGGTTCGTCAGGCTGCCGGCGTGGGAGATCAGACGGGCGCCCACCTGCAGACAAGCCAAGGAGACAAGCAGGGTGGTGAGAGAGCTGAGGCTCTACCATCCAGCTGCTTAGACTACAGGCCCCAGCATGCAATGCTGCATTCTGTGCCACCTGGGCACAGCCCTTGGTGGCCGGTTAGGGCCCTTCGGCTAGTATGGGCACGCTCCCCAGGACACGGATCAGCAGTGACCGCGTCTCAGCACAGAGCTCAGTGGATTGACAGATTCTCACTAGAACATCATTTCTGTGGCCTGGGAGAGCACAGATCACCCCTGCCCCAGCCCGAGGGCACTCACCACTTCCCCGATGAGAGCGGAGAGACTGGGAGCCACCTGGCCCATCTTGGAGCGCAGATACTCCTGCAGGCCCTTGCGGTACTCGGACAGCGAGATCACCCGGCTGGAGAAGCTCTCGATGTTGATGAGGTCGATGGGGGAGATATCCATCCCTGCAGAGAGCAGATGTCAGTGCACGACAAGAACTGCCACTAGGCCAGGGCGACCCCTGGGGGGCGCTGCAACCCCGGAACTGCCACCCCCAAGAGAAGCAGCAGGTCAGAGTCCTGAGCTTCCCCATTACCATCAGCCAGTACTAGCCTATGGGGTGGGGAGAGAATTCCTCCCCTGACCCCCTGCCCCTCCCTCAGCCTCTGCTCAGTGCATGTCCTAATCAAGAAGGAACAGGTCAGATGATATGGGGAGCCCAGAGCAGCCGTGCCCCCCCCACTCCTCTGAGCCATGTGCAACATATTCATGAGCCCTCAGACCCCGGTGCCAGCCCTCCTGCCCCCCCCCCCATGAGCCCTTAGACCCCAATGCAGAGACCCCGGTGCCAGCACTACTGACCCCGCCCCCCATGAGCCCTTAGACCCCAATGCAGAGACCCCGGTGCCAGCACTACTGACCCCGCCCCCCATGAGCCCTTAGACCCCAATGCAGAGACCTTGGTGCCAGCACTACTGACCTCCCCCCATGAGCCCTCAGACCCCGGTGCCAGCACTGCTGACCCCCCCATGAGCCCTTAGACCACAATGCAGAGACCCCGATGCCAGCACTACTGACCTCCCCCCCATCCCATGAGCCCTCAGACCCCAGTGCCAGCACTGCTGACCTCCCCCCCATGAGCCCTCAGACCCCAGTGCCAGCACTGCTGACCTCCCCCCCATGAGCCCTCAGACCTCAGTGCCAGTCCTCGAGACCCCCCTCCAGCCCTCAGGATGGTTTTAGAAGCGCCGCTAACCCATGGATGACCGAGAGGCGTCCAGAATGGCCTGGGCCTTGGCGCTGTCCATCACGATCTCCTCCAGCCCCTCCAGACTCTCCTCGCTCAGCTCCTTGCGGTTCCCGATGCACTTGGCCAGGCGGCAGTACGTGTAGTTGTCACTCACGATCTTGATGAGCTCTGGGAAGTGATACCCGTACCACTCTCTGCAGGAGACCAGAGGGGAGCAGTCAGGGAGGGGAGCCGATGGACCTGCCGTCTCCTCCCCCCCAGCAGACGTGTCTCCCTGCTAACAAGACAGCCCAGGTCACAGGCTCCCTGGCTGGGGTGTACGCAGGGCAGATGCTCTTCCTCCCCTTTCTATGCAGTCAGCGCTGGGCGTCGCGCTGCCTGCGGTAAGCACCGGGAGGGGGCGATGCACGGGCTCCACACGAACCTGCCATGCAGGCCGGCGCGCTCGGCACACAGCGCTACCCCCGGCCTCAGAGAGCCCTCACCTGACGCGCATGGAGAAGGTGTTGATGTCCTTGTCCAGCTGGTCCAGCAGGCTGATGGACTGGATGATCATGTTGTCAACTCTGTTGACGTTGAATTTCACTTTGGCCCGTGAGTAGCTGTGCCCCAGGCCCAGCTGCGCCTTGGAGGCCGACTGGGCAGTGAGGCCCTTCACCAGGGTGTGGAAGTGCAGGCGGATCCCTGCGGGCACAGAACATCTGTGAGCACCGAGCCCCATCCCGGGACGGGCCAAGGAGTGAGGGCAGCCTGGAGTGAGCACCAGGCCCCTGCCCATCTGCCCCCGGGACAAGCCAAGGAGCGAGCACCGGGCCCCTGCCCGTCCGCCCCCGGGACAAGCCAAGGAGTGAGCACTGGGCCCCCGCCCATCCGCCCCCGGGACAAGCCAAGGAGTGAGGGCAGCCTGGAGTGAGCACTGGGGTCCCCTTAATATCCCAGCACCTCCCCTCCAACGCAAACAGGGACACCCCCCCACACACGCAGGGCACTGGGGGACAGACCCAGGCGTATCGCCCCCCCAGGGGGCCGTCTGGCATCTCCATGCCTCACTAGAGCCCCTATCTCGTCTCACCTCGTGTGATCTCTGCCACGACCCCTCCAGTCTGGCACTGGTAACCCAGCTCCTCTTGGATGGCAGCCCCAATCTTGGCATCGCTGACTCCCAGCAACGCTTTCTTCTTCTTGGCCGGCAGGTTGGTCTCCAGGAGCAGCCTGAGGTCCTCATGGAGAATCCCTGCCCCGGGAAGAGGGAGACGTTAACGGGCTGTGCAGCTACAGGGCAGCAAGGGGAGCCCATAGGGGAGCAAGTCTCCAGTCCAGCCTCACCTTCCGAGATGGCATTGACATTCTCCAAGGCACTCTGGGCGGATTTGAACGGGGAGAAGGCCACCAGTCTGACGATGCTGTGGAACTTGCCGATGTTCAGGATGCTCTCCTCCACCTGGAAAGGGCCACAGGGCAGCGGATGAGTATCACACAGGGCCACCTGGGACCCCAATCCCGCAGGGGGGCCAGCGTGGGGCCCAGCAGCACATATACTGACTGAGCACAAAGCCCCCCATGAGAAATGCGGCTAAAGCACAGGCTGCAGCCCCAACACACAGCGTCTCTGTAAGAGCAGGAAGCGGCTGAGATAGAGATTGCTCGGGGACACTGCATGCTGGGACCTTAAGTCTCCACCGGCTGTACCATAGACAGCACCAGCTCGAATCACCTGCCCCCTGTAAGCACCCTGGGAGCAGGGGAGCAGCGAATACCTCCCCCCTGGCCGGGCAGCGCGAGACCTGCGCACAGAGCCGGCGCCCGAGTGCTCAGACCCACGTGACTGACATCACTGCTTTCAGCGGATTGACAGATCTCGGATGTTCATCACGGCACTCACCAGGTGCCTGCCTTACACAAGAGGTTCAGCCCCACTGGCTGGGTTCACACGCAGCCCGGAGCGACCCACCTTCCTAATGGAGTCCGGGTCCTAGCAGGGCCGCCCAGGGGATTCAGGGGGCCTGGGGCAAAGCAATTTCGGGGGCCCCTTCCATAAAAAAAATTGCAATATCACTTGCCCCCTCCCCGGGTGGCCCTGGGTCCTACCGCCATGGGACAATCCCACTCCCGGCAAGCCGCCGTGCTACACCCCTCCATGCAATGGGACAGCGCATCTGACCCCCCTGCAAGGGCCCATCTCAGCTGGTTTCCCTTCCCCCACCCCCAGAAAGGCCAGGGACGGGGGGGGGGGGGAGAGAGAGAGAAGACCACCTGTTGTGCCAGGCACCAAATGTTCCCCTAAGGCAGTGACAAGCCTAGGACGGGGGCCCCAGGGAGACCCTGAAACCTCCCGGGCCCCGCCACGCACGTGGGCACCCACTGGCCCTGCTCTGGGGGCTCCAGCACCCCCCACCCGGGGCAGCAGGGACAGGATAACCCCCCCCGATTCCCCGGGGCCGAGGGGCGCGGCTTGGGCCCGGGGCCCCGCACCTGGGGCAGCAGCAGGCTGATCTCCTCCACCTCCCGCACGGCGAACAGCGCGTAGCCGGCCGCGTGCTCGAACAGCACGTGCAGCAGCACCTGCGAGAGGGGGCGTGAGAGCGGGTGTGTCCCCCCCCCCCCCCCCCCGGCCCCCCCCCCCCCCCCCCCACACC